>NC_092353.1:60566996-60866996 GCF_963676685.1 Mytilus edulis | reverse complement strand
ACATTTTGAATTTTTCTTATTATTGAAGGCCTTACGGTTGCTTTGTATTGCTTGCGTCTACTTCATTTGAACTTTGGTTGAAAGGAGTCTCATTGGCAATCATGCCACATCTCCTTATTTTAAAGGGTCAATAAACGCAACTTTCAGCACTAGTGTACTTTTTCGTAGATGTCAGTTTTTAATTGGCGGAGAAGCCTGGTACGAAAACTAACAATCCTAGTTGTTCGCAACTGACACGTACGGGATTCGAACTCACAATCTAAGTGTTGATATGATAGTCAAACAGTATTCTGACTACTTAGACCAGTCATCCACCGAAGCCCCAGTTTGGATAAAAAGTCAAACAACAAAATTATCAAACACCAAGGAATATTTAAAGTGGAAAGTCTTTTATAAAATGGCAAAATCAAAAGAACAACTTAACCCATCAAACGATTAGAACACACCTGTTATATTCCTGACTTTGTACATTTCCTGATGAAGAAAAATTAGATCAAATCTGGGTTTATAGCTTGTTGAACGTCTCACTTGTATGACAGTCGTATATAATTCCCCTGTATTGACGACCATATGTTATCGAAACAAGCATATATACATTTCGTTGAAGTAACAAAAATTCTGTAAATATAATGCAGAAATTTACCCAAAAAAGAAAAAGTGAATAAAACAAAGTATTACAGCAATAACTGTCCTTCGCTCGATTTAGATAGTTCAGTATATCACTCGAAACTCTTCACAAAAATTTACGACACACAGAATTATTTTTCTTTCCCTAATGTTAAATATATCACGTACTCTTAGTTCCTCACAGTCAGGATTCTACTTCGTCAAAATTATCTCCCCATTACGCCAGTTCATTTTCACAATCGTAGAAATGGAAGCCATTGTAGGGATGACGCGCTACCAATTTTGCTCTTTGAAACCGATAAATTTATCCTCATTGCACCATTACGATCCTTAGATGTCAGTTGTATTTTAAAAGACAAATGTATCAACTAGCTAATGAGCATCAGTTAATGAGCTTGTCTGCATTGATTCAACTTAAAACTATTGTCTGATCGGTTGTCAGGTGGAATTTTCGAAAAGTCATTAACATTTAAAAAAATTCTAATTAAATATTTCGTGGAAGTGCAGACTAGATTTTTTTAGTGGTTGGAGACTATAAACCCTAGTTATCACAAAACATTATAATTTTTCGAAGATATGCATTTTCATCATCCAACTTGAAAGACTGTCGTCAAGTACTTTCAGTAAAAAATAGCTATTCGAACCCACCTACTCTGTTTTTGTGATTCATTAATAGATAGGTATTTCACTTGACTCATAAATTGCATCTTTTAGTACTGTGATTTTTGTATGTTATAAAGTCAACCTGTAGTTTTAATATATAAAAATAATAGAATCTGAAGCGAGACGATGTATGAAATATTCTTAATTTGTACTTTATCAAGATAATATATTCAACTCAAACACGCCCTAACATAAAAAGGTGCACTCGATTTTCTCCTTTCGATACTATTGTTACTCATTTTTTTTGAATTTTTTCTTGAGTCACATAATGGAAGGGCAGACATGAAAATTAATGAACTGATAGATTGAAATGTTTTCCATCTGTGGTAATTTTTAAATCGGAGGTTATGCATTTTCTTCATCAAACTTGAAAGATACCCATGTCGTCGACTTGATATCTAATTGTTCTGCTTAACTATGTCCTAGATAAATTGAAAACTTATGCAAATGGTGTTTTTAAAATAAAACACTTCGTATTTGAGAAGAAAATTGTAATTTTGTTTGTTTCTATTAACTTTTAAAATTTTTGTCTCTATAGTAAACATTACAGAACACATTTATCGCATTCTCTAACAAAGAGCTTCGATTCTTTTGTTCTATTTCAACCGGGTTTCCGACTGCTTAAGGTTTATGTACCCTTCTGTAGCCATTTTTGTACGAATTTTTCAAACCTCAATTGTATCAAAACTAAAGATATAATAAATTAAAAACCAATTGTCAGAAAACAATTGAAGGTCTTTCCATCAAAACAATGTATTTTGATATGAAAGTTGTGAAACTAAGTTTAAAATGTCATTTTAATCGTCAAATGATAGCTTCTAGTACGCTGATTTCAAAAATATTTGGTTTCCATACATTTTTTTTAAATAAGGGAGATAATTTGTTACTTCCGGTTTGAAAAATGTTACTTACGATTATATTTGAATATTTACTTGACACTGATTCCAAAAATATCTGGTTCTATATACTTTTATATTAATAAAGTACAAAAAATAGCTACTTCCGGTTTACAAAAGGTCACTTCCGGTTGTTTCTTTCAAGGTTCAATGATGTGATACCTTTTTCCAAAAGTTTCATAGCTTTATCATGTATACATATAAAATAAAAGCAAAGGTCAAAATCTAGAACGTCAAATTAAGCTATGACCTTGAGATCAATTTCAAGGTCATGAACTAAGGACCTCAAATCAAAAGACCATAGGTCTTAATTATATTTGGTTAATGACTTATATCACCAAACGCGTTTTTTTAAATACAAGAGGGGAGAAAACTCCCTTTTTTGTTCAACGTGCCCTTGTAATAAAAATTTATGTGTTATGACATGTCGCAACTAACAATTTAGTAAAAATAATTTGTTGATATCTTATACGGTCTTTGGATATAAGTGAAAATAAGCCAAATTCAAATATTAGAATATGACCTTGACCTTTGACCTTGATCAATTTTCATTTTTTTGGACCAAGGACCTCAAATCAAAAGATCCTAGGTCTCTATCACTTATGGTTTATAAGATAGAAATGCATATCACTTATATCAGATGCATAAGGGGAAATAACTCTCATATGGAGCGGTCAAAATAAATTTGTCGTTATCTTTTACAGTTGCAAAGGAGTTGTGAGCACAAGGAAAACAGTGTTTGGGGAGATAACTCCTACAAAGAAAAGTATTTGGTTACGCAGGGTAAATTTCAAAAGCGCATAAACTGTTCGATATCATATACCAAATATCAAAGCGACATATTGCAAAACAAATGTTTATCGCAAGAACAAAATTAGGCCCAAGAAAAAAAAAAAAAAATAGGTCTTTCCACAGAAAAGTGGAAAGACCTAATAATAGAGATAGGCCATTTAGTACATGTTCCAAGGGGAAACTTGATGTAAAGCATTATTTTTTACTGTTTCATTGCATTTGATAGAAAAAGAGGACTTTGTGGCAAATAAATCAAGATTTTTATAGAAAATCCACAGCCTTTAATACAGAGATTTTTGTTATAAAATTCGAAACATAAATTACTCACTTGATTTTCTGTGATGTGCTAGTGGTTTTTTTTACAAAAAGTTCTAAGTAACCTGTAAATTCCAAAACAACTCGTGCTGAGTCACTAAAGTCGAGCGCACCCTAAAAGGTGTACTAGATTTTGGCCATATTTATACTTGTCTTAACCAATAACTACATTTATAAACTTGTTTTAAGGAAATCAATGCTAGCACTGCATGCAATAATCCTATATCTATCAGTCATCAAATTGCCAAATATGAGAGTACAAGGATAAAGGCTGTGGATTTTCTATAAAAATCTTGATTTATTTGCCACAAAGTCTTCTTTTTCTATTAAATGCAATGGAACAGTAAAAAATAATGCTTTGCATCAAGTTTCCCCTTGGAATATGTACAAAATGGCCTATCTCTATTATTCATTATATCTGTAGTTTTGATACAATTGAAGTTTGAAAAGTTCGTACAAAAAAGGCTACAGAAGGGTACATAAACCTTAAGTGTAACATTTATATGAATTTGACTTTGTCCTTAACTTTGGTAAATTACGCTCTGACTGACACAACAGTTAAATCGTATTTGTGATCAGGGTTGTCCTTATTTGTCAGACGACGGTTCTTAGTAGCGCCATTTTCGCTCGTAACTTTTCTTTTTGAAACTCCTCTCACTTGGTTATGAATTTGTTTTTGCTGACGATGTAACCTATCAATTCTTGCAAAAAGGACATTACATGTATAACAATGAAACAGTGTATCGTCTGTATATCGCATAAGGTGGCGTTAAAGATTGTCTTTTCGTCCATCTTTTTTCCACAAATGTCACATGCACATATCACATTGACAAACTGTTTGGAATGTCTTGCCATCTTCCCTCTATGTTGGTTCACAAGTGAACGAGTATCTACAAAATAAAAAGACAATCTATATGATAAGGTATTACCCATAATGCAATCTACAAAAGATACCAGATCTCACCAGAATAATCTAAAACGTTAATCATAATTCCATACTTTGATTTTTTTCCCTACGAAATGTAATATGAAAATTTGTATATATTTAGGAATTTTTTAAACTATTTTCTCATTACTTTTAATGAGTAAAATTGAGAATGGAAATGGGAAATGTGCCAAAGATACAACAACCCGACCATAGAAAAAAAAAAAGCAGCAGAAGGTTACCAACAGGTCTTCAATGTAGCGAGAAATTCCCGCACCCGGAGGCGTACTTCAGATGGCCCCTAAACAAATATATACTACACATTTTGTAACATACCGGACATAAATATTCAAATAAATAATTCATCAATTATGTTAATAAATTCACTGTAATGATATAATCCGTATCTCGATACAGTTATTAACACATTTAAATGTATGCCCCAAATGGATTGACCAGATAAACCAAAAATCAATATGATTAAATTTATTTTCAAAATAAAATAATGAGGATTTTTAAAAATATGATAAGCCGAAAATCAATTGGATTACATATTATTCATTGAAAACATAATACGCAAAAAGTTCCGAACATACAAAACAAACGTGTGTTAAATGTCCCTCCTCACTGTACCAAGTCAGGAATATGACAGTTGTTATCCATTCGTTTGATATGTTTGAGCTTTTGATATTGTAATTTGTTAGGGGACTTTCCTTTTTGAATTTTCTTTGGAGCTTTTATTAGTTTTATTTTACATTTGAATGAATGCATACACCTTAGTTTTTACACTTAATGAGGTTAAAACGAAATCCACTTGTGAAATGGCAGGATACTAGGTTGTGATGTTACCCTTTTCTATACTATTATAAGATCTTTGAATACTGTTTTTATCGGTAGGAATATTGATTTCGTTATCTATAATCATTGTTATACATACACATATGTACATTCACCATTCTGATTAAAATCATACTGGTAAATTTTCGGTCCTACAACCTGTCGCTAGGTAGAATTTTATAATGGGACTTCTTTTCTAAGAGTTTATCACTTTCTACCCTGCCCTAGACAGGGCAACACTCAGTTTCCATTTGGATTAATGAACATATTAGGATACATATATTTAAACGTTTCGAAGACTGTATCCGTCCGAGTGTTTATATTTGGACTACTTGTCGCATTGGGTCCGAACACTGGTTTTCAGATTACCACACTATCGAGTTTGTGTTTTTGGAGGTTCCTATCTGGCGGGGTCGTCCGTGATCGTGTTATCAAGTTTTTCAGTTCATATTTATGTCATCAGCCATATTTAATTTTGGTTTGTATAAGGTTTACATTATTCTATCAGGGCTGTAACTACTGTTGATGCAGATTAGAATTTCTGGTAAAAAAAAAATAATAAGAGAAAAAATAGAAAAAGGAGAAAGCCAGGCATACAGTAGTTAGACATAAACATCTTTGCATTTTCATGCATGCTTTGAATAGTAATAAATGTTGACGTGCCGCTTCTGTACTTTTATTTCAACTAAGTAAGACATCATTCTTTCTGTCTGATTAACATCGTCACTAAACCAGCATTTGGTTCTGCAATTACTAATTTCCAGCGAAAATGATTTTATCCCTACATTATCATGGACCAAGAAAATCAAAATTAAGATAATTCGAAGGTAGTATCGAAACTCTCCAAAATTTGTGGGCATTTATACATTAATTAAATGAAGATTTAAGACATTGTTTTGCTATACAAACATAGCTGTTATTTCAAAAACATGAACACGTGTATTTCAAATGCATGGGCATTTGTTTGGTTTAACGCAAATCGGGCTTTATTTCAGCCATATAGTAGACAAACAATTTGATTCCTTGATACTTAGAATTTTCATGGATTATTGTGGAAGTACTTTGGACTTGTGTAATTCTTTTTCTTTGTCAAACTTAAATAGTTCAAGCTTATTTTAGAGCTCAGATGCTAATTATTTTTGGAATAATTCAAAAAGAAGAAACGCAAATGAGACGGTTTGAATAACACTTGATTGTATACAACCTGTTTTTCTTGTTACAAATGATGAACATCTGGTTAGTCTGATTAGGAAATTGAAAAACGATATCGATGAATTGAAATTAATCACAGATAATACGCATATAATTGATGTATTAAAAACAGGTATATTAAGTTACCTTTTAAAACGGAACCAGAACATTAGATTATTAGAAATAACAGATCGTGTCTTGATAATGCAAGTTATGTTAAGTCAGAAATTAAAACTGCACTTTCAAAAGGTTATACATCGAAAATAAATGAAATATATTGTGTACTTAATCCTTCGACAGTTGCTTTTAACAAATCGAGTAAACCTCATTTATTGAAATTTAGATTTAAATGTCCAGACACAAGGTTAATATGAGGCAGGCATTACCTGTGAATGGGGACGAAGTTTGTTTAAATTAATTTTTGTAACTTAAATATTTGTTAAAAAAAGAAACGGAAATACCGTAACGTTTCCGATTTTGGTTCTGTTGTTAGGGATTTTACTTGTGACGTTATTTAAGTTATGACGTCATGTTCAATGTAAACAAAGAAACGCAATGCATCAGGTAACGTCTATTCATACCAAAGACAAAGAATGATTAAAAATGAAATATATTAGTATTGTGTTCTTTGAGTTCCTATATTTTACTAGTCTGTTTCCCGGCCGTTATTGAAATTCTTGACAATACATATATATTTGTATATTCCAAAGGCATACTGAATGTTTTACGGAGGGGACCAACCTAATATTTTACTAGACTAATCAAAGTCGCACGACAACAAGACCGGAAGAAGGAAGTAGAGTTATGTGTTCTGCGCAGATCCGGAAATTAAAAAACCCGACAAAATAAAATTGAACGATTTTGAGTTCATTAGTACAATGAAAAATTCGGGAAATTTTCCCGATTTTTTTGGGGTTTTTTTTGTTTTTTTATTGAATTTTCTACTGTAATAGGGGACTTATCAAGTATATTTCCCCCAACCTGATTTTCTACATGGTTAATATAGTTATGATTTGAAGAATGCTTATCAACATATAGAGATTGTTGAATTGCATAGAGAAAACTTATGTTAGCAAATAAATATTTTGTTTCTAATGTTTTGCCATTCGAATTAGCTACAGCTTGCTATATATTTTCCAAAGTTCTAAAGAATCTTAGATATCTATAAAGGCACACAATAAACTATGTCTAAGACATGTTAGATGATGGTTTTGGAGGTGACAAAGATTATGAGTTTTGTCAAAAAAGTAGTCAGTTTGGAAAAATTCAACTTGAGAAGCTAGGTGTCTTAATTTCAAATAAAAAAGTGCGAATGGGATCAATGTCAAAATTTGCAATGTTGAGGTGACATTTGAAATACTGAATAATGTAAAATATTCGTCAGTTCTTAGAGAATTGATAAAGCAAAGCAAACTGTAAACCTCATTATTTCTGAGATCAGGAAAGGTAGAATTTTGTTAAATGCTCGAATTATAGCGAGCAAAGATGGTCAATTCATATCAAAGCAAATAGTAATTGGTGATCTGGTGAGATTGAGAACAAGTTTTTTTTGTATGTCTGTGTTAACATTAGAGCAAGCTAGGATGCTATAGTAAAGATCATATCAAAAGCTATTGATGAGTTAGAACTTTGGAGATTTTCTTGCTGAGCAAGTAATTGAAAAGGTGTGAATATGAGCACAATTGATTTTCACCACAATTTTGTTGTCGATTTATTTTGTGATGCCTCCGATGTAGCCTTTTGTGGATTTTGTTCTATGTATGATAGTAGCAAAGTATTTGGTAACTGGTTAGCAAATTAACCTTTTGAGAGTTTAACTTGCTGTGTTGAATGTGTCAAAAGAGTTATGTATACTCAAGATTTGTTAATATAACCGATACATTTCACTTGTTTGTATGGATGTCAATTCGTTTTTTTTCATATATCGACCAATATTAGTTACTATTAAAATATAGTGTGCTAGTGATCTAATACGATATATATGGGATCAGTATATTCCATATGAGTTGAGAGCGAAGCTCGACTGCCAATATATCTCGTATTAGGTCACTAGCACCACTACTTACCGAGTATCGAAATAAACCCCGGATTGTTACATACTGTGGATTCATTATTATTCGTTGGATACTAATTTTCGTGGCTTTCGTGGGTGAACCACGAATTTAAATGTTCAACGGATAACAAATTTTCTATAGGCTTGTAGACAGACTTTAACATCTGGTGGCGCTTCTGCAGCAGCCAGATCAGAATAAAATGAGAGATGTATAAAGCGTTGTCAATGATGTCCTAACTAAAGAAGACCTACTCAAAACTAGCGGGACAAACGACAATGTCCTTGTCAGGGGAGGATCATCAAACAAAGTTATCATCAGAAATCTTCCGTAAAGTAAAAATCTAATCCTGCTAAATAAAGTAGACGGACTATTGAAAGATGGTTTGAAGTTATAGGAGTAAGTGTCAAATCAGATGACAAAAAAATGAGTGAAAAGCATAGTAGTCCCAGTGTGATAATTGTTAGCTTGGAAAGTGCTGAAGACATACTAAAAGTCATTGAGCATATAAGAATGTTAAAGGACTTTAGAAAAAAGTAAAATCACAAAAATACTAAACTCCGAGGAAAATAAAAACGAAAAGTCCCTAATCAAATGGCAAAATAGAAACTACACAAATGTATTTAATGACTCTGACATTGCTAAAGCACAAAGAGTAACGAATGTTTGAGGAATTTAAAGAAGATAGTTCGCAAGATTGGCGAAGACAAATAAGAAATTCGAGGTTCCTGGATTCATTGAAGCCCTATGAAAGACTGCAAGTGGAATAAGTGGAATAAGACATATTGACATTAAAGAGAAATGAACAGAATTAACCGTGTTGACATTAAAGAGTATGGAAGTAACAATAGAGATTTCCAATATTATAACTTTACTCGACATAACCGACCTAACTCAACGTATTTCGTCCTATTGCATTAAAGCATGCCGGAGGGGAGAAAACACTGCATGCATGTTTTGCTTTTTGAACATGCATTTTTTGCTGGAATATGCTTTATGTATACTATTATTAACTGGATAATTATTCTCTATTTATTAGTTGTAGTTGTTTTTAAGATAGTGTTCAGCAGCTGTGGATACTATCAGATCGGTACATGGAGTTTATTTTGAAATACAGGAAATTACTGTTTTTATCCCTTGTTTCAGTTTCACAAGTCAATCACTTTTTTACTATTTTGATTGTGACATGATCATTTGTTAAAAATACTTCTATGGTCTCTTTTAGCTTTACTTTGGACATTTAAAAACACTATGTTACATAGAGATGCATGCGAAAAATAAGATTTGACATAAATTGGCTAAAATATCAGATAATAATTAAGCCTCAAGTTATACTACTTACGACGAAGAAGCATCAACCTATCATATATTGAATACATGTACTTACGACGGAGATTTAACCTCAAAGTTTAGTACCTATGATGAAGATAATACTGATGTATGTCTTATATCCAGCAACCAATATTACATAAAAATTAAGGATTATGAAATTATTATGATAAATGCATATACCTTTTTGAACATGCCCAACACTTCGAGTCGCATTTGCATATGCTAGGTAACAAGAGAGTGTAACCGCTATACACACACTTGTCTTTCTATGAGTAAACCAATACCTGCTCTTACTCGCGAATGCATTCTGCTTTTCAAGAGAAGCCAAAAAATACAGTCTTAAAGTCATTCGATTAGGGAGTCTAAGAAATATAATTGAACCCGTATTCGAGGCTAGCATGCTACCAGTCAATCCAATATACTAATTTATAATTATGAATATAAAGTGTTTTTTCACTTGTGTATCACCTTCACTGGCGATCCTGTCCATGGATCTGTCACAGAGTTATCACTTTTATATATATATATATATATACCTCCAAAACGAGACAAAAATTGAAACTAAAAATTTTCGTTAATTCAATCAATATATGTGATAGTTTAAAATCCACTCCTGTATACTTTGAGAAGTAAGAGTAAAATAAAATTCCCGTAAAGACTGAAGTGGCATTATAGTTGTCTCTAAAATGTAACAATTGGTATTCTCATCCACGTTTAATCTGAGATACTTGGGGACAGGATATTTTTAGCCAATTACTATATATGTACTAGAACTTGATAGTTTTCTATCCACAGTGGCCAATGTATATTACGCAGATTATTAGTCATCAGTTGCTAATCAAGTACACCTTCCAAATTACAATCTATTAAACGAATTGGGGTACACATTTATTTACGTATATTATTATCAATTACAATATTCTTTTTTTGTAATTTTTGTTGACTTTCATTTGAAAGAAAAGTGTATGTCAACTATTAAAATAAAAAAAAGTACAAGACCTGTATTATTTTTTTAATATACACATCCAATTGGCGTACCGTTCTTCGTTTTCCCTGTTGGAAAAAAATCGGAGATTGTGAATAAAGGAGATTAACTGCAGACGAAGAGATTGTTTGAAATAATACTTTTCAAAGTATGATGCAATCCCAGTTATTGACTTTAACATAAACACATTCTTATTTACACTGAGTTCATTTTTTCTAAAATTGATAAACAAATCTATCTTATAATAAATGCCCTCGGAAATTAAATATTATGAAATATCAAAAAAAAACGAAAAGAAGAAGGGACACCAATCTAATTACGACAAACAAAGGCAATGAAAATATCCAATACTAAAAGGTTCATTAAATTTTGCAAAGTATATCGGAAACACAAAGTCATGGTCAAAACCAGGAAAGACAACTCAAACAAATCATATGATAGGTAAAGATACGTATGTATACGTGGTCCGATGACAGTGAGGTTTAGGCGGGAATCTCAATAATCACGTGATATATAAAAATCTTAATTTCTTTCGTTTTTCATCAATTTAGAAATACCTGTTATTGATAAAATTTATTATGAATGGGTTTTATAGTTTAGGAATACTTAGTTAAAACTTGAGTGATGCATTTAACAAATTAATAGGTTGGCAATAACCGGTCCCGTTACGTGCGTACGTCGAGTTAGGTACGTATGTCATTTTATTGGAAATCTCTAACACAACGTATCACCTTTACCGAAACTATAAGGAATCAAGAAGAAAATGTTATGCTGTAACGTGTAACCAGGCGTTTATATCTCAAACGTCCGTTCCAGTAAATACTTGGATCCAAGTTGTCCACAAACAATACGGTAATACTAAGAACTACAACTATCTATGTTATGCACAATGAACTAAAATATACACACTGACTTTTTGTCGAAATAAAGTAACAACGGACAACTATATATATACAAATATAATACAATAAACCAGCCTGTCCTCAAGATGGGACGATGTGTCACTTATAGACAGTATAGCTGGTATAGCTTGTCCTCCGAATGGGACAGTCTGTCAATACAAAACAGAGAGGTCTGATACAACTTGTCCTCCGAGTGGGACAATCTGTCACTATCAGACAGTGCGGGCTGGAACAACTTGTCCTCCGAGTGGGACAACTGTCACTACCAGACAGTACGGGCTGGTACAGCCTGTCCTCCGAGTGGGACAGTCTGCTATGTCGATCCTGTCAACGTGTACGTCCACTCTGTACCCAGTACGAGGTGTCCTCTGAATATCAAGGCTCTTCTAGCACTTAATATATCCGACGTACGCTCAGTTGAAGGATGACAGCTCATCGACAGCCAACCGACAGCCTCTAGTGCCGTTTCTCACTCTCTTATATACTCTTGGTCGATACTACTATTTCCTTGAAAGGGGTGTTCTCAATATGTTACCCTTATGGAGCATAGAGAGTCTCTTATGATCACCCCTATAACTTTCGACCCGGCCACTAATTTCCCCGCCAAACGTCTAAATCTGTGTAACTCTTTCTCGGGCGTAAACCATACATTGTTACACTAAGATTCTACTTGATTTATAACCATAACGACCAATAAACATTACAATGCCTATAGCCCAGTCGTACAAAACAATAATTAGTGGGAATGCAGGTTCTGGAATGTTAGAGGCTAGCACAAAGTCAAATAGTACATACATGTAATTCCTAATTTCACCTATTTACTGTAACATATATACAAATTGTATTCAGTAAAAAAATCATTGAATACCTATAATACCTGAAACATTCAGTAAATACGTGTAATTACTAAAACTGGTTAGTAATTACATATATTTACTGATTTGTTCAGTAATTATTTGATTTGTTCAGTAATTATTTTTTGAAATACTAAGGCTTTTTCTACCTCAGGCATATATTACCTTAGCTGTATTTGACAACTAAAGTAATGGTATTCTCCAAAAGAAAGTACACTAAGCGTGATAATTTTAAACTATATGGTTCAATTATTGAAAGAGTGGAGTCGTACCCGTATCTTGGTTTGCTTTTAAACCAAAACGGGAAATTTGTTATAACAAAAAAGAAGTTAGCAGAACAAGGACAGAAAGCACTTTATGCTCTATATAGAAAGATTAGGAATATATCTATTCCAGTAGATCTACAGCTTAAGCTATTTGATTCTTTGATTGATCCTATACTTTTATACGGGAGTGAAATCTGGGGATATGAAAAATTAGACATATTGGAAACTGTGCACTTGCAATTTCTAAAAAAGGTGCTCTCTGTCCGTAGATCAACGCCAAACTTCATGGTGTACGGCGAAACAGGTAGATATCCACTAGACATACATGTAAAATTACGTATACTTAATTTTTGGGTAAAGCTACTTTCGAATGATTCTAAACTGTCTAGTATTATGTATAAGTTATTGTATGAAATGCATTGTTCAGCAAATATGCAATCAAAATGGTTATTAAATGTGAAATCTATACTGAATGATGTTGGCTTATCATTTGTATGGGATAGCCAAGAAATTCTTAGTAAAAATAGTATAAAATATTATGTTAAACAAATTTTACAAGACCAATTTGTACAAAAATGGCACAGTATGGCTGATAGTGCCTCAAGAGGGGAACTTTATTTATCATTTAAAAGGGATTTCTGTCTTGAAGGCTACTTGGTAAAACTAAATAAACAACGCAGAGTACAATTGAGTAAACTGCGATGTTCAAATTTAAAATTCCCTATAGAAGCCGGTAGATGGTTAAATATACCTCGTGAGGACAGAATATGCACATTATGTGACATGGGGGTGATAGGAAATGAATTTCATTATCTGCTAGTATGTTGTAACCCTAATATTGAAAGAATTAGAAAAATGCATATACCAAGATATTATTTTTTTAATCCAACAGAGGACAAGCTCTTTGGTTTGCTATACTATTGTAATATAAAAGTACTCAATAATGTCGCATTATTTTTGCAAAAAATCATGAAGTATTTTTGATAAAAGAAACTGTCTAGTACTTACCTAATTCAAGTTGTGTGTTATAATCCAGTTGATCATATTATATATATATATATATATGTATGTATGTCATGATATGTGTATTTGTTTTGATCGTTTAAATCACGTGTCAAACAACCGTATGTTACGGTGTGTTTGATAACTTATACTCAATTGACCTGCATATATGTTTATTTCAATTTTGTTCTGTTATTATACAAATCTTATACCACTTCTGTCAAGCTGTATATTATGTATATCTGCCTCTTGTAACAGTGTAAACTGTCAGAGTGTACAATAAAATCTTGAAAATCTTTAGGAATTTTGGATCTCAATGCTCTTCAACTTTGTACTTTATTTGTTTTTTAAACTTGTTTGGATTCGAGCGTCACTGATGTAGACGAAACGCGCGTCTGGCGTATATATAGGTTTTTTCAGTATATGGATATGGATAGTAAACTGCACATTGCCAGAAAACAAAGAAATAGTGAAGGCAACGTTAAATACGTTAATATAGTAATGCAAATAGACAGGAAATAATAAAAAATAAATTAAAAACATTGATTTACAAAATTTTAATCTGCTAACCGAGTCCCTGTGCTTTCACCTATTCACTGTTACATCTCTAGGTGCTGTCAGGCTTTAAAAACTTTTCAAAATGCACAGTTTTGTCTGACCACAGCCATTTTTGTCAGTGTATTGATGTACATTAATTCTTAATGAATGGCTTGTTCGTATTTGTAATTTGAAGTATAGTCAATGTGTTTTGTATCGATTGGTACAAGATGAGACGTTGATATAAATAATGTTTTATTGTATTATTGTACACCTGTACTATTTTTTAAATCTAAATATAGTTCAAGGTGACACTATGAAATGGTCGGTTATACGTTTACGCTTGGTATCATACATGGACCGGTGCCATTAATGTAAAGAATCTTGAAGTTGATTCGATAAGTAATCATCTTACGTAAAAATGAAGACAGTCAACTTCTTTGGTGTTATTTGGTTTTGGTCTTATGTTTATAGTAAGTACAATTATTTTTATCGTTTACCCAACTGTCCCAAACTTGTAAAAGGCCAGTTGGATCTTTCACAATCATTTAAACTGAAAACAGGAAGAATATTCAAATGCGTCAAAATGGCTCATATCGTCACTTGATGTCTCCAGGGGCGGATTTAGGCGGGGGCGTGGCGGGCGTGCGCCCCCCCCCCCCCCCTAAAATTTGCAAAGCATGGGTTGTCCACACGTAATAAGTTTCCGAAGAGACGACGAAAGCTAGCCTAATGTCGTTGCATTCAATCTGTTTTAACATTCAAACAAGTATTACTATATAAAACAGTAGTTTAACAGAATTATTACTATTAAACTACTAATCAACTGACCTATTGTTTATTTAAGTTCTATAAACATGTTACACTTCAAAGGAAGGTGTCAAACGCGGTACTGCGTTTGATGACAAATATCATAGGCTTTCAGCAGTTAGAATAAAACAATTATTTTTGTGACATTGTAGTTGCAGTTTTAATAAACAATTTCTTTGATAATCAAAGTTCAAAAACATCCCTACATCACTTTCCCACGAAGAAGGTGGAAGTGCCCTACCCGCTATTTGGGTTATTTCATCATGGCACGACCAAGAAAGCAGTCTAAGTTAGATTCTTTCTTAAGGAAAGATAAAGATTATGGTTCAAGCGAGAGGTTAGTTTGTTAATTTGACTCATTATTTAATATCTCTGTTACAATATATGATTCTCACTTGCAACATATAAAATTTGCCGAAGCATGCATAAACGGTCAAGGACCAAACCCGTAGGTACTACAGTATTACATGGGATCCCAAGAAAATAAGCACAATTTTTTAAGGATCTCATTTTGATTTTAGTGGTTAGCGGCCAATTTTTTTTTACAGTAAGTAAAAAGTCTAGCACGACCTCCGAAAATAGAACAAAAATAAAAACACGTATTATGAATTGACAGGGGCGTAGCTGCCGTTAGGCACTTTAGGCACGTGCCTACACATATTTTTTTCACAAATATTTTTTTTTATTAAAAAATTAATAAACAACATTATCTGTAGATGAAAGCCGGTGAAGTTGTCAAAACTCTTTAATTATCGAATGTCATGTGTACACTGGTCTCTCGTCCTTAGTGTATGGAATATTGGATAGAATTAAATGTTTTTACGATTTTACCTTTTATAGAAACTATAAACTAGAACTTTGGTTCAGATCATTTCACTTCTATCAACAACCTAGACACATGAGTTTTTAATTAGTTGTTGTTAATTTTCAACTAGCTTTCCACTTTGTCTTCACCCGACTTGCCAATGTTGGCCAGTCGTCCGTTTGGCTGTGCAGGATGTACAAATACACAGTCACGTCTGGTCAGAATGGGGACATAAAATCCTATGCCTAGTTGTAGAGAGAATGCAACTCTTTGAGGAGTTCGTAATTGGTCTACTGAAAGGCAAAATTTCTGCTCCTATCCAATAATCCCTCATTTTCCAATGCATGGCATTTTTAGATTTCCAGACCTTCGCCCTGGACGACACCTATTACAGGACCTAGCTCCAAGTAGTATTTATTGTAAAAAAAAAAAATCAACGGTCCTGAACTTGCATAAATATTTGACACTGGATGTAAAAAAAATAATCAATCAACTGGCTTCCAGTTATTTTGAGTACTCTTAAATCAAATCTGCGTGTAATGGCCACAATTATTCAAAATTCCTAAGAAGGTAGGGATTTTACAGTAGAGGATATAAAGAAATACGAATTTCTTGAATTTTGTTAGGCATCGACTATGTCTGTATGTGTTTGTGTGGCTAGGGTGAAGGTTTAAGATTCAAAAGATTGATGTTTGATGTCTATCCAAAAGGATAGTTCTATTATACAGTAGTATCAGTGTTTACGTGCCTATTTTTTTAATGAAGGATCTTCAATATGCACTATTAATTAAGTTAAACGTATATATCAATCAGAACGGAATAGATATGATAATACCAAACTTTTCATCATGTATATTATAATCATCATGATAAAATAACCAGTAAATTTAATATTTTTGTACATAAAATTTTGCAGCTAAAACGCTGAAAACCGTTTTCCGTCGGGGGCTTCGCCCCCTGAACCCCATACTAGGGCTCTGCCCTAGACCTGCTGGGGGCCTTAAGCGGCCCTAGGCCCCCTGCCGATTGGTGCCTACAGTTGACTGAATACCTAGCTACGCCCCTGATTGACAAATAAAATGTACCAGTTATAATTTTCGTTTTCAAAATCTTATATTGGTCAGATGAGCTATCGTCATTTGCTTCGTCTCACTTTGCGTCTGTCGGTCCGACTGTCTATCTGTCAACTCTTCACATTTCCTTCGTCTTAACCAAGAAATTGAAGTTTGGCAGGGCTAGTGGTTATGGAGAGTTAATGTAATTTTAAAGTTAACCGATTTAATTCCACATTATTGAAACCATGTACAGTTGGCTTAGACACATCGACTTTGTGCAAAACAAGAGATCATTATTTTTGTGGAAATCCTGTATCTCTTTAGGTAGCAACTACCGGCCGTGTAAGGCCTGTTCAAACGTTTAAAACTTCGATTTGTTGTATTGCCAATGAGACAACTCTCCACAAAAGACCAAATGAAACAGAAATTAAAAACTATAGTAAAGGTCACCATACGGCTTCAACAATGAGAAAAGCCATATCTTGCAAGGTTTAGTGTAAATTTTACCTAATATTACTATATAGATGAGTTTACAACAAGTGCTGATGTCATGATTGTAGATCGGTTTGCAAAGGATCACAACATCAAGGTATGCTAGTAGATGGTGGAAGACAATGCGTTTGTGTCTCCCTGTGTTTCATGGCATCTGTCACCCACGAACCATCTACTCCATCTGACGTTGATCATATCCTTCAACTTGGTACAGATCTTTACCACTCAATATCCACACATAGGGGTTATATGCTTATAAATGAAATACCTAGTACCGTTAATCTTGCGGGAAGAAGTTTACACTTTCGTGTTATAGAGTTGAGAGGCGGATAAACAGCTCATGCAATAACTTTGATTATTTTAACCTCAAAAAAAAAATCGCCTCGCTCCGCTCCGCGAAATTTTATTCTGCGCCCCTCTAACGTCAAATCCTGTATCCGCCCCTGGTCTCAGCGTATTATAAAGTGCGAATCAAGATAGGTCATTTTCACTGTCAAATGCGTGTATTACTATAGTATTAATGAATGGGTGTTTTTATAATGGTCCTGTTATATGTCCAAGGTCTGTAATAATGGTTGAGGAAGTCTGTAATGGCCCGAGGCAACGCCGAGGGCTATTACAGACATCCGAGGCCATTATTACTGGCCGAGGACATATAACAGGGCCATTATAAAAACACCCATTTCTTAAT
Organism: Mytilus edulis; assembly: GCF_963676685.1. Taxonomy (NCBI): domain Eukaryota; kingdom Metazoa; phylum Mollusca; class Bivalvia; order Mytilida; family Mytilidae; genus Mytilus; species Mytilus edulis. The sequence goes on along the minus strand of NC_092353.1, from coordinate 60,848,968 downwards.
ACATTTATTAACCAACTGAACAAAAGTGTACGTGTTTTAAGTTGAAAGAGATATGTGTTAAAAACAGGATGAACAGTGATCCCTTCATATGGTTCTTTAATGTTGGTTGCTGGTTACTAAATCAAATAAAATACAAAAAGGTATTATACTCTTTACAACTTATAGTACGGTGACCGAGTAAAGAAAAGTCGCTTATTTAAGGAGTTTAATTGTCATTCGGACTATACGGCCATAAATCACAGTATTGGTAGTTCAAAGGTTACACTTAACGTTTTGACTTGTCGTCAAAAAATCGTACGGTGCAATTTTCGTAAAATGGGCTTTGAAGTACGTTAGTTTACTTGAACGAAAATTCGACTAAGAAAAGTTTTGAGGTCAACATTGTAAATTAACATCCGTGATATGATTTCTATTATTATATACATTTTTGTTACACCTTATTCATGTTATTTTAACGATTTCAAATAAAGTTTAGCAAAATTGATTCGTTATTAAAGAGTTTTTGTAAAAGTTTAACACTACGAATACTTTGCATTTGATAGAGTACGTTCCAATTTAATTTCATAATTTTTTTAACGCAAAATGTAAAATAATTAACATTTATATGATATTTCATACATTTGTACCTTTATTTATCAATAATATCAAATTCATTTGTCTCCGAAGCACTCTTTCAGCAATTCAAGCCAAACAAAATTCATTACGCTCATATGACGGAGCTATTCGAAGTTCATAAACATCCGCTTGTAGATACATATACGCAATTGGAATGTGATGTATTACTTACATTTACATACTGAGATATGTTCCTTGAAGCAGTAGACATTTAGCTGTCAAATGTTAGAGCAGAACGAGAGGAAAATTGGTCTCTTCCTTGAGATCGTAATCTCAAATGTAACACATTAAATTTTTGAAACCAACCGTACCGCACGAAGATGGATACTCGATATGCTTCAATTTTCTGAGAACATTCGTTCTCCTTTTATAGATGGCTACTTTGCTTTTTAGACAGATTCCTGGACATTTTAACAGTACTATTACATGGCAACAGAAAAGACCGTTATAAAAGCCTCAAGGGGATTAGGTGGCACTGTAGGCATAACAAATCAAAAGTCTGCGCTTGTTAGATGGACCCTTACTAGACATTTCATAGAATCCATTAGTCGTGTAAAATGGAAAAGGGATGGAATTACTGCAAATTAAGCAAATTATCAAGAAGAAACAAAGCTAACAGCAGAGAAAAGAGATGAAGAACATGTTATTGCCATTGTGAACCATCTAAATAATCCATGACTGATCCCTTTGGTGTGGAATCCCACCCTCAATGTCTTATCAATAGCTCTTCTTAAATGTATGCTTCAAAACATATTCGAGGTTCTTTGCTCACAGTTGTCAAGGAAGGCTTGAACATGTCTAAATATTATATCACTAGTGCTCTTTCTTAAGACCACAAGGAGTTTTTATAGTCTAATATCAAAGTCAAACACAAACCTTAAATATAAATCGGGGGAAATACTTTCAGGTCGCATAAATCCATAGTTTGTGATTAGACGTGCACTGATTTCGACAAAATGTAGAGATGATTTTATCATAGAACATGTGTTGTCGCACCCATTCCATTATCCCCTTTTCAAAATGACGGCACCATGATTTTCACCATGAGAAAATCATGCAATTCGGATTTTGTGAAGCAATTAGAATCTGAAGTCTTTTGTGCACTTTCCCTACCTTCCTTTATACCATCACTCACAACTTGCATAAGAGATGGTATGGCATTGGTTTAATTTTTAATAATGCTAAAAAAGGTAAAACATACGGCGACCTAGCAGCTTATTATCAAAAATATGTCCCAATGAATTTCTATGGCGAACTTTGAAGCACATGTGTTTGACCGCTACGACATGAACAACTCTATAAAGCCTGCCGAAAGAGAACGCCACACAGAGACTACATGCATCAAAGTGTATCAGATTATAGAGCGGAGAAGTACTCCTGAGTGGAAAACTTTGACAAATCCCATAAGATTCCACCTGATGAGAGCTTTACATAGTCAGAACGATTGTTAATTCCGAAATTGTCAAAGTTATTTATACCAACACTGTTTATGGCTGTCGTAGCTTGTTCAGCACTCAAGATAAGGCATATACCCAATGCTTGAAACTTTGACACGGAGTTTACGGAAATGTGAAAGAGTGGAAGAACAATCATACGGACCTCTTATATAATTGTAATTGTTCTGTGTATTCGCTACTATAAAAATCAGGACACATACAAGCGAGTTGTGGTTGCAGATGTGGAACATTAGCAGTGTACATGATGGGCGGAGATGTTCACCAATTCAATAATTATGTGTCTGTCTTTCCCCAACAATTTGTAAACTATTGCCTGCTGCACATGCACTTGCCCGATGCGACGCAACTTCGTCTCTGTTTGGAGTAGGTATACAAACTGTCTACAAGAATTCGAAGGACACGCACAACTATTTCCGTTGTTTTTAGAGTTTCGGTAATATTGACAATGATGAAGCCCCTGTTTTGCCATGAAAGATAATTTTAAAGGTTTATGATCACAATGTATCTCTTTAAAACCACTCCATCATTATAATTATTCAAGTATGCCACTAGTAAAGATGTAAGTTTAGTCAGGTTACCTAAGTGCGAGACGGCACTGAAACAGTATGTTTTACGTACTTCGTTTCAAACTGAAAATTTGGACCGCATTACATACTGCTAAACCCTTATCCGGTCACCGTTAGAATACGGTTGGCGAGAGTAAAATGATGCATTACACCCCGTGTATTTTAAAAAGTTTATTTCAGCAGAATTCTTGCAGGATCTTGTGTCTTCATTGAAAGGAAAATCTGCATGTGAAAGAGTCATGTGTTTGTTCACTACAAAACCTTACATGTCCGGGGCTTTGATCCTGTAAAGGGTCAGAATTACGAGAAAATTTCAAATCATGTTCCTTGACAATTAACCAGAAGATATAATTTTGTTGTGTGGATCTCTTCGATTGGAATGTTGAATTGTAACTATTTTCGAAGTATTGAGTGCTTTTTAGTTTTAATGAATTTCATCAATGATCTTATGCAAAATATGCCTTCATGACAGTAGGATGCAGGTAAAAATAATATATATCATTTATTGATGAGGTTGAATGTCAGCCGGCAAGGTAACTACTGTAATTTTAACAGAATATGTGTTGATCTTGTGTAATTGAACAAATTTTTGAAAAACGCCAATTTCCAGAAAAATTCGATTTCTTATTCTTTTTTGTTTAACATTTTCGAGACAATTTATTGATAATTGATATAAGAAAATGTCTGTATCTAGAATTAAACCTATTTTTTTTATATATTTCTTCAAATTTTGAAAGTATGAAAAAAAAAAAAAAAAAAACACAGAATTTGATCTTTGACCTCATTTTATGCAAAACTGTTACCACATTTCTTTTTGACGACATCGATATTTCAATAGTTCTAATTTTTCCGAATCCAATGATATATCATATAGCCATATAGTATGTTTGACGATTAAATCTAAAACATATTGGGTCTGGTCACCGTACTATTAGTTTTATTAACTTTATTAAAAACCCTAACACGGCTAAATACAGACAAACTGGGCATTAATACAGGGCCATTACAGAAAAACAGGGCCATTACAGAAAAAACAGAGCCATTACAGAAAAATAGGGGCATTACAGAAAAAACAGGGCCATTACAGAAAAACAGGGGCATTACAGAAAAAAACAGGGCCATTACAGAAAATATGTAATTTTTAATAAACAGTCACTTTTGGCAATAATGCACTTAGTTGGTTAATAATATAGTATTAATGTATGGACTTTTTCATATTGGCCCTGTAACATGCCCAAGGTGTTAATAATGGCCAAGGATGGTTGTAATGGCCCTGAGGCAACGCCGAGGGCCATTACAACTGTCCGAGGCCATTATTAATATCAAGGGCATGTTACAGGGCCAATATGAAAAAGTCCATATATTGATACTTTTATTAACCAACTATAAAGGCAACTTCATTCAAGAACAGTCTTCGAGTCTCGGATCCAAAATTATACAGCTATCCACAAACTACAACAGGACCAATACAGAAAAGCCCGTTTCATAAAATTTTTATTAAATGGTTTTATTCCTCGATTAAACAAAGAGTAAAAAACTTACCGTGAAGAAGATACAGGAATTTCATAGCTGAACTTCAACTTGTCTTTTGACTTTTCGCATTCAATTTCGCATGGAATTTTAGTCAACATTGTGACTGTCAGATGTAATTTCTGATTTCTCATCCAAGTACTTAATTTTATGCTATTAAAATTCATTTCATCTAGCAAATAAAAAGTAGCTCGGAAGAATTAATCAGACAGTAAAGTCTGCATTCTGAGGATTGAACAACGGAAATGAAACAGTGATAATAATCGAAAATCGTTCTCGAAAAAGGCTGTGAAATATTTCCGTTTCAAGTCGTTACAAAACAATGTTAATGAACATCATTTATTAAACTTATTTTTATGATATTAAGTTTAAAAAAGAATAAAAAAATGTCACACTTATTTACAGAAATAAACGACATTTTGTTTTAATCGATGTCCCAATTCAACTGTTCATAATGCATGACTGTGATTTCGTAATGCACGGGTGTGGTTTCGTAATGCATGACTGAGATTTCGTAATGCATGACTGAGATCTCGTAATGACTGGCTGTAGCAATTTCTCCGTTCATATAAATGACCAGATGTCGAAATTTTCCTTTTATAAAGCATGGGCATTTCTATACATATTGTAGTAAGTTGGTTAATAATATTGTAGAAGAAAGGATGACGAAAAAACTATGTTTGTTGACGTTTGAAAATACAATATAATTGAAAATATAGTTTAACAGTTTAACACAATTTCATTAGTAATCGACTTTACAACATACAATAACATCAATTAAGTCCAATAATGATAGCGATTAATTTTTACACTTGGTGCGACGCATGATCACTGTAAGTATATTAAGACAGTTGTTTTCCATTCGTTTGATTTATGTTACAGTTTTTGATTTTGCAATTTGATAAGGGACTCTCCGATTAAATTTTCCGCGGAGTGCGGTATTTTTGTTATTTTACTTTTTACACATTTTATGATTCTCATTTTACTTTTTATTTACTTTAATGAGAGATCATTAGAAAATATATCATCATCTGATTTATTTCAGTTGAAAACTGACAGTTAACTTTTCGTATTATCCCTTCTAATCATTATCAAGGGGATTGCCCTTACATGTTTATTGAAAACAGCTTGAATTTGTCTTTTGATTATCAACAGTTGTTCTTTTATTTTGCAGTTATACCAGGGGAACCTGACTGGATAGTTAATAAACGAGTATCAGGATATGGAGACAATTTGACATTATTCTGTTTGATTGATGATTGCTGCACTAAAGCAGGCGGATGGATTAAATTTGATCCTGATTATGAAACAATATATTTAGATGTGCGAAACTCCAAAAATACCACTCCTAAGGACAAGTATGCTGCAACAACAAATAATAATGGATTCAGTTTAGTTATAAAAAATATACAAAAAGAGGACATCAATATAAAGTATTTATGTTTATATGGTTTTGAAAAAAGCCGACAAAAGGTTTTACGCCAGTCAGATGCTTTCAAAGGTAAATATTGAAAATACATTTTTTTCCAAAGAATCACTTTTCTGGATTTACTTAACCATATTTTCTTAATAACTGGTATTAGTTAGATACTTGTTTAGAAAAAATCCAAATTGGTTATATTTGACAAATTTTCTTGAATAATAAATGTTGAATTTCAATTTTTCACAGTTGTCGATTCTTTCATTTGATGAAGCAAGATTTGTCCCAATTGGAATGACTCTTCACATCTTTATATTACTAATAATTCCCACGCGCATTGCAATGCCTTAGAAAGTTCAAAGTTTTCTTACAGTTATAACCTACTCACTTTCTTACAAATCATCTCATCTTTTTCCCCCATTTGTGTGCAATTCACAATTTTTGACATTTAAACTGTGTGTAAATTTGCATGAATAGCCAGAGACGCTTACCATATCTCGTTCCCTTTCGGAGTCCATGCAATCCTCTTAGTTTTTGTTTGTCCCATTGATTTGTTTCTTATTTATCGCTTTACGATAATACGCAACAGCCTTAATTAACAAACAAATTTGAAAACTAGCTGTAACTTTTATTTGCATGAGTTCCTGTGGTTACTATCCTTGAAAGACCAAATTGTTTGGAAATATCCTTTTGGCGTGACTCGGTACTAATGCATCCCGCCATAATGCATTGTATTATTGTACTTTTGAAGAAAAAAAATAATTGTCTTTCACTGTTGCTTACATGCCTTGTCTATAACCCATTTTGTATTTCTTGTTTGAAATATGTTTTTTTTTTACTGTGATTAAATTAATAACTGTACCTCTATTTTGAATTTTTATCTGTTAGTTGTTTTTTTCACACGTTGTTGTAAATATGAAGAAATTTGTGTAACTGTCATACAACTGAGAGATTAAGCTATGTTTAATCCACCATTTTGTACATAAGGAAATGTCTGTGCCAAATAAAGGCAACAGTAGTATACCGCTGTTCAAACTCATAAATCCATGGACAAAAAACAAAATCAGGGTAGCAAACAAAAACTGAGGGAAACTCATTAAATATAAGAGGAGAACAACGACACAACACTACAATGTAACACATGTAATCAGTTGTATTCCATCGTTTGATGTGTTTGATGTTTTGATTTTGTCAAGTGACTGTGTTTTACCTTCTTTGTAGCTCAGTATTTTTGTTACTTTACTTTTTAATAACTGCTTTTTGTTACTTTTTATAATATCATTTTCAGCTAAAACATACAATACAATTGAGAAAGGACATTAAATGGGGAATGTGTCAAAGAGACAACAACCCAACCAAAGAGCAAAAAAAACCAGTCTTGATGGGTCCTCAACACATCCAGAAAATTCCGTATCGGGAGGCGGGGCCAGCTGGCCCCCAAACAAAGATGTATACTAGTTCAATGAAAGTGAACGTCATATTAAACTCCTTAACATATAAATGACAAAAATAAAAATAAAAAGTTACAAGACTAACAAAGACTAGAGGCTTCTGACTTGGGAAAGGGGCAAAAATGCGGCGGAGTTTAACATATTTAGTTAGATCCCCTTATACCTCTATCCAATGTAGAAAATAACAAGCACACAGCATAAGCTGACGTAAACCAGTTCAAAAGAAGTCCGGGTCCAATGTCATAATAGGTTACAAAAGAAACTACGTAAAATGAAAATGATATATAAATTAACAAAGAACTACTAGCTGTTACTGACATGCCAGCTCCAACCATCAACTAAACTGATTGAAAGATTATGCCGTCAACATATTAAAGATAAGCACAATCCCTCCCGTTAGTGGTTAAGTATCCTCCCATGATAAAATATACGAGAACAACATAACCAGTATCATGCCAAAACTGATTTTAGAATTAATGTCTTTATTTCCGATGCAAAGACCATATGGGTGCATCAATGTTAATACCAAAATATATCATCTTTAATGACCTGACAATAGTATCGTAACTATATCCCGTCTGAATAATATATATAAAAAAGAAGATATGGTATGATTGCAAATGGGACAACTCTCCACAGGAGACCAAAAAACACAGAAATTAACAACTATAGGTCACCGCACGGCTTTCAACAATGCCCATACCGCATGGCCAGCTATAAAAGGCCCCGAAATGACAATGTAAAACAATTCAAACGAGAAAACTAACGGCCTAATTTATATACAAAAATTGAACGAAAAACAAACATGTAACATATAAACAAACGACAACCACAGAATTACAGGCTCCTGACTTGGGACAGGCACATACAAACAGAATGAGGTGGGGTTAAATATGTAAGCCAGATCCCAACCCTCCCTCTAACCTGGTATATAAGGTATATAACAGTAAAACAGAAGAACGAACTATTAAAATCAGTTGAAAAGGGCTATACTCATCAAATTGACAAAAATACAAGTGGACTTGTACGGTTCTTGTACATCCCAACAACAAAAAGATACTATGAACAGATCTGAGAGTATTCGCAGTTAACTGACAGCTAGTTCAAAGCCCCTTACAACAAATAAAAAATTCATGCATCTAAGACTAAATTATCAATCCGTACACATCCAACATCCAATGCATTTCGTGTAAAGACGTCATAAACAGTCAGAGAAAAACATGACATTGTGCAATGCCAAGATACAGGTATCGAATAATTCAATTTAAAGGTTTGGTTAGCTTACGAGGTGAATGCTGACATTTTTGTGCTTTGTAAAAATATTTTCATAAAATATTGGATGTGAAATACCTGAACGTATTTGATGTCTGCAAATTGATTTATATTTTACGAATGATGTCCTTGTACCGATGATAAAACTTAGTAATTGTTTTGGAAAACCCTGGTGTAATAATGTGTCAGTAATACAGAGATTTCTTTCGTTAAAATCAAATACGTTGTTACATGCAGGAACTTATCGAACAAGTTAAGATATATAAACACCATAACATGGTGATAAGGGAACGTCACATCTACAAATGGATAATTCACAATTGTGTATTGGATATTGTGATATGGTAAATGTTTGTTTATATATTTGTTTGTTTTTTATGCCCCCGCCGTCGTGGAAGGGGCATTAAATTTTCATCTTGTCCCTCTGTACGTACGTCCATCCGTATGTCCCAAAGTTGGTTTCCGTTTTCTAACTTTAGTTTGCCTCAACTAAAAGGTATAAAACTTATACATGATGCTTATAATCACAAAACACAGATAAAGTTTTAATTTTGGTGGCATCACTTCAACCGTTATGCCCCTTTACAATTGAATATTTTTTTGTTTCCGTCCTCTAACTTTAGTTTGCCTCAAACAAATTGTATTAAACTTATATAATGCTTATTACCACACAATACAGATCAAGTTTGAATTTTTGGGATGTCACTTTTATTGTTCTAGCGTTATGCCCCTTTACAAATGAAAAAAAATGATGAATAATACGTTTCCATTCTCTAACTTAAAGTTTGTCTCAACCAAATGCTATGGAACTAATACAAAATGCTTATAACAACAAAATACAGATCAATAATAAATTTGGATAGCTTCACTTTTATTGTTGAAGAATTTGAATAGTATGATTTGGTTATTCCAGGTCCTGACCATGAAACATACAGATTTGGAAATTGTTCCTGTACATATAATTTTACTGGTGAAAACTGTGGCTGTTCTACCAGAAATGATTCATGTATTTCTTCTGATGGGGTAAGCGTAATACTGTTTCTTTTTAAATGAGTTTTTCCAAGAAGGACAGTTCATGGAAATTTTATGTCTAGAAATATGTTTCCATAAATTGCTTTGCTTGATGGTTTAATCATGGTTACTAATATTTATTGACTGACAGTTAAAATACAACAGTACATGCTAATGAGAATAAATCTTATAAAAACTATGTAACATTTATTCATGTGCAAAGCGAAAGGTAAATGTGGAAAAAACATTGTCATAGTAGACTGCAGATTGTTATTTCACACGTGTGGGAACGGAACTGTACAGTTTTCTAATATTTGGTTCATTCAGGAGACTGTCAAGCGGGACTCCGACATTCGAAAAATAACAAGTCGCTTTATGGAAACTTTGATGAAATCTAATGTTACTATATATCGTTTCTGGTGCTAGTTGTGGTAATCAGAACATTCAATATGTAAATATGAACCAATAAAATAATTAAAACGGCATATGGATCCAAACGTTTTCCTTAGAGTGGTGGGGCTCCGAGTAGATCGATCAAACCTGTCACAGAGCAGCATTCAAAAATATCTGGTCAGTTTTTTTTATAGAACATTTTTAATCATTTAATTACGAGTGAAAAAAATCAAGCCAATTATATCATAAACAGATAATTCTACTTCCTTTCAAATTTTGTTAACCAAACTTTTGCATTTAAGTTGGCCAAGCGATTGTACAGGACAGCTCCAAGTGAGTGTACACCCGTAAGCGATTGTACAGTCAATTAAAATATCCGATATTAAGAAAATGAATATATTTGGGTTTCAACTGGGACAATCACTTTAAAACTTTCAGATAGGTAACACTATATATCAGAAAAATTACATAAGAAAGTTATGTTTGTAACGATGTTTTTTTCGATATGTATTTAACATTTCTGATCGCTGCTCTGTGACAGGTTTGATCGATCTACTCGGAGCCCCACCACTCTAAGGAAAACGTTTGGATCCATATGCCGTTTTTATTATTTTATTGATTCATATTTACATATTGAATGTTTTGATTACCACAACTAGCAGCAGAAACGATATATAGTAACATTAGATTTCATCAAAGTTTCCATAAAGCGACTTGTTATTTTCCGAATGTCGGAGCCCCGCTTGACAGTCTCCCGAATGACCAAAATGTTAGAAATACGTTAAGTTCTGTTCCCACACTGTGTATTTTGTTCTTGAAATAAGACCATGTCAAAAAAAAGTTGATAAAGTGTAAGTATCATTATTTATTCAAAATTTACAATGAATGAAAAAATCTTTGATAATTTGCAGGTAAAAAGTACTGTAAAAATTTAACTTCTGTTACAAATAATAAAAATTTTTGAAATATCTTTAAGTGGTTGGATTTCAGAGCAAATTTATGAAATAGATTTGCATCATATGCTTTCAGGACTATTTCCATGAGTTTCTGTTTTAAAGAAGGGGAATACTATTTAACATAGGTGTCAATATTAGGCTAGAAGTAAGTTTTCGTGAGAGAAAAAAATTGGACAAGTATCTTTTTTCTGTTTGGTTAAGTATACATAGGTATAAATGCAATAAAATTGTTCCTTGATGTCAAAATTGTTATATAAACTAAGCTTTTGTAAAAATTTGATTAACTTTTATGAAATATTATTTTGTTTTGTATCTTAATGAAAATGTAAACTTTAATAGTAGATAGTGTTTATTGATATACTTTTTATATACTAGGCAAAAAAATAAACGTTACATGCTTATAAGATCATTTAATTTTTTTATAACAAAAAATTGATAACAAAAATTTAATGGAATAGTTATGTAATGGCCTGACCATTAAGTATAACCGACGATTGGGCTCAAGCAAAAAAGACTATCAGGTGCTGATACTTTAATCAAGAGTCAATCTAACAAATGGTAAAAAGCTGAAAAACAAATAAACTACAATTTTACAATGTGTTCAATTAATGTTATTATAACGAAATGTCAAAGGTAATTGATAGTACAGTCCGTTGAATGCTAGAAAATGTTGTACTTTCAAGAACAGATAAATTCCAGGTATTTCACGGAGAAAAGGTTCAATCATACGAAAGGCAATTTGAAGGCTTCAAAAACAATGTTGTAAAGTTAACTCACTCTGTGGTTAGCCACGAATTGTGTCCTAGATGACGTTTGTCCTTTGAAAAGTTCTCCAGAACTGGTATGACCTTGCAATGTCCAGTTTGAGAGAGGGAAAGGTAGCGACGGTACGATGTTTTAACGTTAAAGATGAATAATCCTCCTAGACTGGAACACATAAATAGATTAAGAATATAATCAAAAGAACTATATAAATTACAGAACGGTGTAACAGAATACTCCCCGTCTGATGTCTATCTGATATCACTTTTCCATAATTTTTTCGAATATGAATACAAGATTTACACAAATGAATTAATCCCAATATAAATTGAATATATACAGGTGAATTGTCCACTATTTCGTGTGAGAAATATCAGATCTAAACGATTTTTCACTATAAAAGTTCCTAATAAGTACGTTCCACGTGAAACTGGGTAGGCACAGTTTCTTGTCCTTTAGAAGAAGGGTGTCTCGGACGACATTGTTGTGTTCTGTAGAATGTTCTATTACTGCTGTATCGATAATGGGAACTGTTTTCTCCAACGTAGTTAGACGGCGATGACGATCGACGATAGATCGAAGTATAACAAGAGTTAGTAGTTGGTTGTCTTCCGATTTGGCGATATGACACATCTTTGTGAGTATCAGACGAAATTAGGCGTTTCGTCATAACGTTCAATCCTGCAGATCTAGTCGCTCTATCTGTAGAGTGGCGTCCTCTATGTTTGATCTTGTCGTAGTAATGTCCAAGAAAGAGTGTTACTCTGTGACGATGTTCAGATAAGACTACTGGTTCCTTTTCACTTATATTCAAGTCAGATTTGGCAATACTGCTTCCTCCTCGTAGTCGACGTTTCTCATGCAATGGCAGATTGAGATTGGCAATAGGTCCTTCTTTCGGAATAGGTTTGTGAATGCTATTGATTTCCTCTCCACGAACTTTAAGTTCTGTTGATTTCGGATTGAAACTTTCTTTATCTATAGATTTTTCTATAGAAGTCACAGATTTTGCTTTTAGTGACGCGAGTGATGTCCCTTTAGATGAATTTGTGCGTTTACCAGGCTTGGTACTAGGTCCTGTACATTCAAGGGATTGTATTGAATGCGATTTAGCGATCTTGGCATTCGAATGAAAGTTTTTGTCGTTAGACTGAACAACAATTGGATTATTGTCCTTAACGGCTATTTCCGGTCTTGAGGCAAGACGTTGTTTTGATTCCGTGATTGAAACGTAAGTTATCTTTGTGTTGACTTCAATAGGAACAGTTTGCTTGTCAATGTGTGTATTTCCAATTATGACCCAACCAAGTCTCAACTTTTGGGCAAATGGAGTTCGGGATGGTCCTAGGCGTTGTTCAAGGACGTGGTGTGCCTCTATAAGGTCCCTTCCAATTAGGAGTAGAATTTGACAACGTTCCTCTAGTGGTGTAATGCTTCCTCTGAGTTCTGTCAGATGAGGATGATGCATTGTAACTTCAGGAGTAGGAATTTCGTCTCGATTATTGGGAATATTATTACATTCAATTAATGTAGGTAGTTCAAATTGTACGTCACTATGTACAGATTTTATGACGAAATCTTTTCCTCTTTTCCCAGAAGTAGCTACTCTGCCGGAGCATGTTGTAAGAGAGTAGTTTTCAGGTTTCTCCCGAATGTTGAACAGACTGAAGAATTCAGGCGAGGCAAGAGACCGGTTGCTTTGGTCGTCAATAATGGCGTACATTCTGATAATTTTGTCTGTCTTGTCCTTGTGGTACACGTCCACAGGTAATATCTTGGCATAAGATTTCTCGCTCTTATGATCTTTGTAGATCTCTGTGCAGATCGAACTTACAGAGGTTAACTTTGTTTCAGCTGACTCTGTCTGCTCCCCGCCGTAGACTTGTGTTAGCTCCCCGCCGTAGGCTTGTCTGGGTGAGCTAAACTGGGAACTTTCAGATTGTTGTGGTCTAGTGATGTGAAGTGCTGTGGTATGTCGTTCACTTCCACACTCGTTACAACTGATACTTGCGTTGCAGTCTCGACTTCTGTGTGTGGTTGACTCACAACACTTGTAGCACACATTGTTTTGTCTTAACAGTTCCTTGCGTTCCTCGATTGGTTTGGCTCGGAATGCTCGGCATTCATTCAAGGTATGCTTTGTCTTGTGTAGGATACACAGATTTTGTTGTTGACTGCTGTCTTCAGTTTGCTGTTCAACAGCCGTCTTATGGACGTTGACTTTAGAGTACGTCTGAGGTGTGAACCTTGGCGTAGCGTCTTTTGTATTTGGTGTTACATTTGACCCAAAGATGAACCCAGGATCGTTCTTAATTTTGCTCATTTCCCTGATGAAGGCAGAGAATTCTGTGAATGGCGGAAAGGCAACTTCATATTTGGACTTGTATCTTGAAGCCCTTGTTATCCACTTTTCTTGGAGTCCGTATGGTAGTTTTTCCACAATAGGATTTATACCGGACGAAGAATCGAAATAAGCAAGCAAACATCCCAGCTTGGGATTTTCCTTGTGATATTCTATTTCAGATAGAATGTCAGACAGTTCGTAGAGACGTGCGTTGTCCTTATTCGTCAAGGTTGGGAATTGGGCAAGTTTACTCATGAGAGAGGCTTCCAACATTTCTGGAGCACCATACCGCTCGTCAAGCCTCTTCCATAATCTCTGTATACCTATTGTAGGATTATTGGCGTTCGACGCTCTTATGCTAATGGCGTGTTTAGCAGACTCTGGACCGAGCCACTTGATCAGTAAATCGATCTGTTCTGAGTCAGAGACTTGTAACTCATCAGTCACATTCTTGAAGCTTGCTTTCCAAGTATGGAAGGATTCTGCCCGATCGTTAAAGCTTGTTAACCGGGAGAAAAGCAGGTCCTTACGTAAGAGGAATCTAGTTATCTCCGATGTGAGGTTTATTTGTTGCTGGTGTGCGACAGAGATCTCTTCTATTACGCCTTGTTTTTGGTGTGAAACAGGGATCTCTTCTATAAAGTCTTGTTTTATGCGTAAGACAGGGATCGCTTCTTTAACACCCTGTTTTTGATGTTCAGTAGGGCTCTCATCTGAAAGGCCTAGTTTTAGTATGCCGGTTACTAATCCCAGATCTGGGATAAAGGTAACTTCCGGTGACTTATAATTGGAAGGCAAGACAGCAGATGTCTGTGACAGCAAGTTCTGTGCCACGGATGGCACGAACGCTGGTGCGTCGTGACTCAGCTCGATCTTAACAGGAATTTGTTTTTTCCTTTGAGGTTCTGTTACTTCCTTTACAACAGTTGATATAGGAAGTTTATTGACGAAATCTTGCACGCGCTGGAGCGGGTCTTCCTTTTCGTCAGGGAGATCGCTATACGCTTGGCTATCATCGTATTCCAGGATACGAGCCTCGGCTTCTGCGGCTGCGGCTTCTCTCTGTGCTTCAAGAAGGTTAAATTTGGCTTTAAGTTGGGCCTTTTCTCGGCTTACTCGTGCGGCTTCTTGTTGCATTTGAGCCTTCCTGCGCATAGCCTCTTGTTCTAACTGAACTGTTCTCTGTGCGGCCTCCTGAGCGACTTCTTGTTCCATTTTTGCCTTTTTGTGTGCTGCTTCCTGTTCCATTTCAATTTGTCTGAACAGGGCTTGTTCCTCTAACATTGCTTCCTGTTGTAGGATAGTGGCATGTTTTTCTACAAAGGCTATTTTAGACTTGGCAGCCTCTGCCTTGGCACGCTTTCTCCGTGCTAGGCTTGACATGTCTGACACGTTAGAGCTACCACTGCGTGAGGTTTTCTTACCTTTTGAGGTCTTTGTTTTAGTGGATTTGGCCTTTGTTAGGGCGAGGCGATGCTCGTGTAGTTTTTCCATAACAAGTTCCACTTTGGACAGACGTAAATCCAAAGAGAGTTTACATGCATCAATTTCTTTTTGACTCTCCAATGTTCGGGTCCTTTTCAGAAAGTCTAGGTATTCATCTGTGAGCCTACGATAATTATTACAGGCTTTAACAAGTTTGTCCTGGACTGTTAGGAGTTGCTGGAGATCGTTAGGAGGCGTTGTTACTTCCAATAACTGGGATTCAATGTCTGCCCAGAGAGCCTCTAGTTCCTGACAGAACTTGTCACGTTTTTCAGTGAAAGCTCCTTGTCCTTTTTCCGTGAGGTCACGTACTCGCCTAGCCTCGGGAGTTTCATCTGACTGTGATGTTTTAGACGGATTTTCTAATAGTTCAGGGACATCTCCTTCTTGGGGCTGAATCTCTTCTTGTTGTTCCGCATGACTGGGATCCATGTTGACTCAACGTTGTTGGGTTGCTGTCGAGTTCACACAAGATATGTAGTCCGCTGTCAGTGTAAAGGTATGTACGTATGAACGTTGCTACGTTGTCGTTCCTTGTCTGGATATGTAAAGACAGGTTGTCGTCAATTTACTTTACGTCAAGGGATGACGCGTACATGCAGGGCTCAACAGGTAGGTTGCTGTGTAGCTGTGGAGTGGTGTTATCTGTGAGACACAACAGGCAAGTTGTAGACTTTTTACTGTAATGGCCTGACCATTAAGTATAACCGACGATTGGGCTCAAGCAAAAAAGACTATCAGGTGCTGATACTTTAATCAAGAGTCAATCTAACAAATGGTAAAAAGCTGAAAAACAAATAAACTACAATTTTACAATGTGTTCAATTAATGTTATTATAACGAAATGTCAAAGGTAATTGATAGTACAGTCCGTTGAATGCTAGAAAATGTTGTACTTTCAAGAACAGATAAATTCCAGGTATTTCACGGAGAAAAGGTTCAATCATACGAAAGGCAATTTGAAGGCTTCAAAAACAATGTTGTAAAGTTAACTCACTCTGTGGTTAGCCACGAATTGTGTCCTAGATGACGTTTGTCCTTTGAAAAGTTCTCCAGAACTGGTATGACCTTGCAATGTCCAGTTTGAGAGAGGGAAAGGTAGCGACGGTACGATGTTTTAACGTTAAAGATGAATAATCCTCCTAGACTGGAACACATAAATAGATTAAGAATATAATCAAAAGAACTATATAAATTACAGAACGGTGTAACAGAATAAGTTAGCTAACATGATTTTAAAAAGAACAATAACAAGTTTACATTATTGAAAACAATATATTCCACATTTTCGGACAATTTTAACAGGACGAGTACAAAATTCGGGTTAACATGTCAATACCTTGTATGACCACCTCTTGCATTTATGACCGCCTGACACCTCCGTCGCATGGAATCAATAAGACGTCGAATAAAATCTTGAGGGATGTTGTTCCATTCCCTGAAAAGTGCTGTTCGGAGCTTGGCTAGCGTTTCCGGTGGATTTGGCTATTTCTGATACGTCGTCCAAGTTCGTCCCAAAGATGATCAATTGGTGATAAATCTGGAGACATTGCTGGCCAAGGTAACACACAAATATGGTTATTCTCCAAAAAGGTCATCGAAATGTGTGCCACGTGACAACGGGCGTTGTCCTGCTGAAAAACGTGGTTAAAACGATGTCTTCGTAGAAACGGGAGAAAAACTGGAGCCAGAATTTCGTCCCTATATCTTGTTGCATTTAGGTTATCAACGATGATTTTGAGCTCGGTGCGTTCCTGGTAGGTAATTCCGCCCAATACCATGATTCCGCCACCACCAAACCGATCTGTTTCCTGCACGCACGCATCAGAACATCGTTCATTGCGTATCCGGTATACCCTGGCTCTGCCGTAGCTAAATTTCAAGTTGAATTTAAATTCATCGGAATTTAACCTGTCTCCATGATTGCCTATTCCATCGAATCCGTACCCGTGTCCATTGATGTCGCACCATCCTGTGACGCTGCGTAAGGATAGGTCCCTTCAATAGACGACGAGCTCTTAGACCAACTTGACGCAATCGGTTACGAACTGTTTGAGCAGATATTCTGTTGTTATGTCTTCCGTGGGTTTGTAATTCAGTTTGTGACGCGTTTACAAATCGATTCCGGACATGAATGATGCGGATGTGTCTGTCGTTTAACGTGGTCTGCCACTACGGGGGCGATCATTTGTTGTGTCAGTATCTCTAAGACGAGTCTTTAGTCTTGCAATATTCATTCTAGAGACATTAAAATGATTTGCAACCTGCACTTGGGTCATTCCTGCTGCCAACATCCCAATAGCTCGTTCTCTTTCATTTTGGCGTAGACGGGGCATTGTTTTACGTGTAACTTTTTTCAATTTTGTAATGCGACCTTTTGTTAATAATCGTGTTCAACATAATAAATGACAAAAAGGACAACTCGATCCCAACTCTATACAGGTAAATTTTTGAAAAAATGGTTATTTGTTTGAAATTAGAAAATGACGTCACGTCATTTCCGATATTTTTATAAATGAGTAAATTTGATAGATAAATCACTCAGGTTACTAGTTTTAATCATGAAAATATTTGAAATTAATATCTGTGATATTTTCAAATTAAAAACCAATGTAACGTTTCTTATTTTGCCTAGTATATATATATGTTTTGATATGTGAACCCTATTTCAACACATCTATTTAACATGTTTAACAAAATAAACAGTATTTTCAAAATTTGTCTTTCACTTTAAGTATTCTAAGCAATTTTAATTTCACAAGGTCTACTAACAAGCAACAAGATTTTTCATCACCAATGTACAGATATCATACATCACTTCTCATTTTGTTTTGTATGTTCTTCTTTTGCATGAATTAACTAGAGGCTCTCAAGAGCCTGTATCGCTCACCTGACTCTACTTGGGTTTTTGAAATCATATAAAAATAGATAAAAATTTGGCTACAAAATAAACAGCACTTGGCCAGCACTTCATTAGGAAAGGAACATTCATGCTATGTTAGGTTTCATTCAAATCAGTTAGGTTCTCTAGAAGAAGACTTTTGTATGCATTTCCCATATAGTCCTATGTTAAACTAAGCCCCCCGCTGGTGGCCATCTTGGATGATAGATCGGCTACAAAGTAACAACACTTGGTCAGCACCTCATAAGGAACATTCATACTATGTTTGGTTTAATTCCATTCACTGGTTCTTTAAAAGAAGACATTTGTGTGCATTTCCGATATGGTCCTATGTTTAACTAAGTCCCCAGCTGGCGGCCATCTTTGATGATGGATCGGCTACAAAGTAACAACAATTGGTTAGCACCTCATAAGGAACATTCATGTTATGTTTGATTTCATGCCATTCAGTGGTTCTCTAAAAGAAATCATGTGTATGCATTTCCCATATGGTCCTATGTCAAACTAAGTCCACCGCTGGCGGCCATCTTGGATAATGGATCGAATACAAAGTAACAACACTTGGTCAGCATCTCATAAGAAACATTCATGCTATGTTTGGTTTTATTCCATTTAGTGGTTCTCTAGAAGAAGTTCAAAATGTAAAAAGTTAACGACGACGACGACGGACGACGACGGACGCCAAGTGATGACAAAAGCTTACTTGGCCCAACATATATACTCAACCCAATTTCACACATTCAGGTAAATAAGCTAGGATCCTTTTCAAAACAGTCTATTGAACTCAGGACAGGGGACTCTTAAAATATTTAGTTTTATTGTGTATATTAATGATCTTCTTGTTATTTTTTATTTTCATTTTGTTATGTTGTGTCACATACTATAAATATGTAGTTGTATGGCAATAAAGATTTGAATTGAATTGAATTGTTAATATTAAAAGGGGGGATAGTCATAATAAACATGTATTGCAAAAGCGCAAATGTCCTATGATTGCAAGCGCAAGTTAGTGTCCAAAATAAAAAGCGCAAATGTCCTATTATTTGAAGCGCAAGTGTCCAAAATAAAAAGCGCAAATGTCCTATGATTGGAAGCGCAAGTGTCAAAAATAAAAATCGCAAACGTCCTGCGCGAATTATTTGTGTATATATGATTATGTCATACAATATTTAAAAAAAATCGCAATACTAAAATTGAACCGAAAAAGTTCTTATGCGTTATGACCTGGCATTTTCTTCATAAATGCAGGCAGTTACCTGTATTTCCAGTTTCAGAAGTTGACAGGTATGAGAAGGACATATCTCATTATAAATTGACAGACTTTAGATTGTTGAATAATATGCATACATTTTAAGGATAGAAACACTTTCAAAACTGTTTTATATTAATTTTTATACGACCGTAAAAACAATTTTGGCGATCACAATGCTATTATTTCGTCGTCTGCATAGTCGTTGTCGATTGGTTTCTGGACAATAACTTAAGTTTAAGTGTATGGATCTATTTGAAATTTAAGCAAATGGTTCAATACTACAAAAGGAAGGTTTGGATTGTTTTTTAGGGTGAAGGTCCTAACCGTTTTGGAATTAGGGGCCAAAGAGCCCAAAACAAGCATTTTTCTAGTTTCAGGACTATAACTTGTATTACTGTATAAGTATTGATTGCTCTGAAATTGTAGCACAAGGTTCTATACTGCAAGTCAAAGGTTTGGATTCATTTTGAAACTGTTCAGGAATTAGGGGTTAAAAAGAGTCTTTAACTAGCCTTTTCTAGTTTTCAGACAATAAATTGTGTTTATGTAATGATGTCTCTTAAACTGTATATCACATTTTAAAAAAAGACCAATTTTCTTCAAATGTTATTTTTGTTGAAAAAGGGGAAGGTATACAAAAAATAGGATGAGTAATAAAGAAAATAAGTGTGTGTGTGTGGGGGGGGGGGGGGGGGGTTATCCTCAAGAATTAAGAAATTGAATGAAAAATTTCTTCAAATATATTGTTTTGGGGAAAAAGATGGGAGGAGTCAATTTTTTTCAAAAAGATTTGAGAAATTGTCATGCTCTTCAAAAATAAATTGGGTGTAACAATTGCTCCTTATTTGTATATAGTAAAACAGATTTTCTAAGTAGTGTTAATCTTAAAAAAAAAAAAGTATTGCGTACATTTATAAGTGCGATTTTGTCATTTGAGACATAAATGCGACTTTGAGTTAAGCTTTATCGCAAAAAATCCTTTTATTTCGTATAAAAAATTTATTGCACCTCTCCTTGCCGACCTCTTTTTATTTACATATGAATTTAAGTTCCCTCAGAAACTTGTCAAAAACAAGAAAAACAAAGAAGCCAGAATATTTAATTTCACTTTCATATATTATTAGTTACATAGTGTGTTAGTGACCTAATACGATATATACGGGGTCAGTAAATTCCATATGGGGTGAGAGCAAAGCTCAAACCCCAGAAGGAATTTACTGACCCCGTTATAGCGTATTACATCACTAGCACACTATGTAACGAATTTATCTTACTGACTATTTTTATGTGTTGAATTAAGACTAGACTTGTCTACTTTGCAATCAAACCACATCTTCTTATTTTTATATTAAAGTGTGCAAGTGTTCATTTTTAAGAACCTTCTTCCATTGGTCTGCACAAAAAAAACTAATGCCAACACTAAAAGTTTTATATCAACAACCTTGATATAAAAATATTAAACAGAACTATCAATACATTTAAATAATCAAATAGTGCCAAAATAGTAACTCCACTACTAACCATGTATTGAAATAAGCCCCACCTCCCTACTAACCTAATATGGAATATACACGGTCTCCACGCGCACGCTTTTAACCAATCATATTTCAAAAAGTGTATAGAAGGTAAGATATATATTGATGATGTTCTTTCCATTAACAATCCAAACTTTTCAGATTGCGTTCCATTAATACCCCCCCCCCCCAGAAATAGAAACAACAGACACGGCTTACTCGGCCTCATTTTTAGACATATACCTCACTTTCGACATACAAAATCATCTCAATACCAGAATCTATGACAAAACAGACGATTTTTGAAATTATAAATTTCTCCCACCTTAGTAGCAATATACCAACTTCACTTGCATATGGGATATACTTTCCCCAACTTATTCGGTTTGGAGAGCTTGTAGCTCCTACTTAGACTTTGTGAAACGTCAACAGTGTCTGAGCAGAAAGTTAATGAACCAGGGGTATGTCAAAAAATGTCTCGTCCTTTTTCAAAAAAAAAGTTCATCGTACGGTACCAAGACCTTCTATCAACTTCACAAATAATCCATGATGGTCTTGGTGTATAGATTATGCATACTGACGTTGTTTATCATCTTGATAACGTGTTCTATGGTTCTTTTATTTGTTTTTATTAATTTTACTTTTATTGTTTGGTCTGTTTTTGGCGATATCTATGTGACGTGGCTCGGTACTCATGTATTCCGTCAATGTGTTGTTTGTATTATCTTTCATTTTTACTAGTGTGCTTTGTCCGTGTGACTTTTTGTGTTTCTTTGATACATATGACGCGGCTCTGTACTTTTGAACATCCCCCATTATGTTATTGTTCTATTATAATTTTTGCATACTTTGAACGACAAAATTATTTTATATCTCTACCTGTGTGACGTTTTCATTCTGACGTCAAACACGCAATTCTACACCACCGTTGATGTTAATCTAGCCATTTTGTCACAGGATTTGAAATATTTCAATCCTCTATGGGTTGATTTAACAAACATAAATAAAATACAAAAATAAGTAAGCAACGAACATGGTTGTTAAATTTGATTTATGTATTTGTGTGCTTCTTTGTTAAATATTAGTTCGTTTTTGTTCTGATATAGATTGTGACATTGGGGTGACTGTTGTACCGCTATTATGACAATTTTACCTATTATGTCGGGTTTTTTTCACGCATCGGTGTCAAAAAAATAGATTTTGATGCGACTGTCATACTAGTGAGAGGTTTAGCACTACAAAACCAGGTTCAATCCACCATTTTCTACATAAGAAAACGTCGGTACCAAGTCAGAAATATGGCAGTCGATGTCCATTCGTTTGATCTGTTTTATCTTTTGATTTTGCAATTTGTTTAGCCTAAGGGACTACTTTCCGTTTTGTGTTTTCCTCAGAACTCAGTATTTTTATTATTTTACTTGTGTCGACAGAACAAAGCCTGTGTACAGTGTGTGGTTCTTCATACTGGTGAATATAAGGACAGCTGTGATGAAAAGTGTGGAAATCGTAACGTTTTAAAGAAACCTTCTTTACCAGGTATATATTATTTTCCTACATTTTTACACCTATGTATAGTGGTAACCATGTGTGTCAAATTGTGGATTGATACACATATATAAATATATCGCCTTTACGGTGAAAAAAGGAGAAACATTATAGGTAAATCGTTGATTGTTGGTATGCTGTTGTATAAGCATTGGCCCATCGCATTTCCATTGAGATTATTTGGTTCAACCACCCAGTCATAGTCTAGTGTCCCTATTATTGGCTTTGAAACTTTTGAAAAGAGGGACAGTCAAACTCATGAATCAACTGACAATGCCATGGCTGAAAATGAAAAAGACAAACAGACAAACAATAGTACACATGACACAACATAGAAAACTAAAGAATACGCAACACGAAACTCACCAAAAACTAGGGATGATCTCAGGTGCTCCGGAAGGGTACGTAGATCCTGCTCCACAAGTGGCACCCGTCGTGTTGCTCATGTTATAACAAATCCGCTAAATAGTCTTAATTCGGTAGGTCACATTCATGAAAGGGAAGGGGTTGTAGTTACGACGTAAGAAACATATCCGATATCATCTTTGAAACGATTATTCCATAATGGTCAACCAACTCGTGAAGGCGTACGTAAAGTTTGTATGTTAAGTGATTTTTTAAGATTCAGGGGAACCGATTATGATAAGTCAATGATATTTGGTATGCATTTGTATTAGAATAAGCATATTTTTTATCTCACTTTCTTTAGTCATGGTTCATTAATTTTGAGTATTTTGCATATTTACATTTTAAAGTATTGCTATTTTAGTTTCAACATTTGCATTTAACTTTTAAGTTATATACAGGATCCTTACTTATAGTAATGTTAAATAATGCCACGCAAGCCATTTTTTTGTCTCTGGTATGATTTAGCCATCTTTAGCTCACCTGACCCAAAGGGCTATTTAGAGCGTCTTGTTCGTCTAACCATCTCATTTTATGGTTTAATTTTTGTAGTCAAATGGGTCACAGATACTTCATACAAAAGGTCAAATTTAGTTGGTATATTGCATGATGTACATGTTTTCAGGCAAGGTTCGTTTAATTTTGACCTCATTATTATGTTTTTTTGCACAGTGTTCAGTTTTTTAAATTATTCCGCCGTTTCTTACATACTAGTTTAACTATATTTGGTGTATGATATGGTTGTAAGGCGAATACAAATAAATTTCATATTTCAAGACACTATACGTATATTGTTTTTATACTGAAATCGATAAAATAATATAAAAATAATAAAAATATGAAACAAATATTATTAAAAAAAAAAGTGTTTGGAATTTCCCACTTGGGGTACCATTTTGGGGTATTTCCCTATGAGCGTAGTCTAGGCGGTAAGCATTGACAATTTACGGAATTAGAAAGGGAAAATGAATTTAATTAATAGCATTTGATAAACATGGTATATAATAAATTACCAATTTGAAGACATAACAGGTTTAAATTCATAAAAGTTTGACCATTGTTACTACACGTTGTCATGGTTGTGACGTGACGTTGTAAGTAGGCGGGGCTTATAGGTGAGTTGAGGTCATTGACGTATAAAGCTAACGTTTATACGTATAGCTTTATCTGTATAGTAAAATAGCTGATTGCAGTATAAGTCCATCTTACAGGGTGCATATGACCTTGGCTTTATTTACTTGGATCAATGATAATGTTGTTGTGAGATCCGAGCATATAATAATAATATAAGAACTTATTACATTGGTTGCAATGAATTACATTGATTTCCCAGTTAGATAAAAACCGATAATTTCACATGTGAAATAAACGTGGTTATTTCACTCTCTGACGTCATACAACAATAGGCGTTGTCAAGACGTCGATAACGTCGGATCAAAACAAAATGTCAATGCGTAGGAAAAAGATATAGTTCCTTACATTTTCTACATTAATTTCATAAAAAAAATCCATTTGCCAATGTAATAAAAGGAATAACTAATCGCCATATTTGAATATCAAAAATAAGACAACTTGTGACCGAACGCCGCTATGGATTAAACTCGTGCTGCGCACTCGTTTAATCCATGCGTCGTTCGGTCACGCGTTGTCTTATTTTTGATATTCAAATACGGCGATTAGTTATACTATAAAAAATATGAAACTCACCATGGTTTATTCAGGTGACACAGCAATTATACACAAAATACAGTTATAATTTAAACAATCAATGCAATCAATAATGTCATAATATGATCAATGCATGTGATTATAGGTGAAGAGTCAGAATGTAGCAGTATGTGTATTACATCATCGGTACATGATGAGGTCCATTCAAAACACGGTCTGATTCTGTTGTATACATTTGTGTTAAGCACCACCATGTTAATAGATATAAGGAGATATGGTATGAGTGCCAATGAGACCAATCTCCATCAAAGTCACAATTTATAAAAGTAAACCATTATAGGTCAAAGTACGGTCTTTAACACGGAGCCTTAGCGCATACCTCACAGTAAGCTATCAAGGGCCTAATAATTACTAGTGTAAAACCATTCAAACGGGAAAACCAATGGTCTAATCTATATAAAAAAAACGAGAAACGAGAAACCCTTATGAACCATTTGATACTTATAGTAAAACCTGCATATGAAATTAGTTATCAAAGGTACCAGGATTATACATTAATACAACCGACGCGCGTTTCGTCTAGATAAGACTCATCAGTGACGCTCAGATCAAAATAGTGGTAAAGCCAAACAAGTACAAAGTTGAAGAGCATTGAGGACCCAAAATTCCAAAAATTGTGCCAAATATGGCTAAGGTAATTTATTCCTGGGATATGAAAATCCTTAGTTTTTCGAAACATTCAAAGTTTTGTAACAGGGAATTTATAAAAATGACCACATAACTGATATTCATGTCAACACCGTAGTGCTGACTACTGGAAGACTTTCAACATAAATTTAGCCATGACTAGAACACACCCACGATATCGTGGGTCCGTGACTGAACTAAAGTATATAACTTTGGCTAAGCCTTCCTTATCTTAGCCTGAATTTTTAGTATTGGTATTGTCATCTGATAAAGTCATGCTGATTTTAAGATGCACAGTTTTCTCTACTTTCAAAATATTTCTGTTTGACCCCAACGATCTGAGACCTATCAATTATTGATAATGTAAACCCTGTGATTATGACCCGTGTATATAGAAAATCTAAATACATCGTTTGGTGGTGCGCCTGAAGAATGCGGAACGTACAGATAAGGTAGTATGTAACAGGTGAATATACTATTGGTATCGGTATCGGATTCGACCGGAACTTGTTAATTATTGGCAATATTTATTATGTGGAAAACAAAAGGGTCTAGAATGATTTCATTTTTAATCAACACCATCGTCCTGTATAAGCTATATAAGAGTTGAAGCTTTGATTTGTCGTTTTACCCCATAAAGGATAATAAATTGGACCTCGTTATTTTTGTATTATAGATAAAGTTCTCAAGCGAGACATCTCAGTGTGTTTCCTTGTTTTTTGTTACATTTTAGTGTATAATAATTTTTCGATGCACTGAGACTATTGTAATGAATTTGTTCAGATATTGCTTTGCGTTTTTCAATGAACAAAGATAAAAAGAAGGTGATAAAAGATGCATGCAACTTTTTCTGGTCTAGAATAGCGGTTACAAGCATATTTCAGAAGAATTGTGCACATCCTGCTACAAGTATGAAATTTGGCATAGACCTTCCTCAACTATTACTCTTTTATTTCAGATAGGGAGGCATTGGTGGACATCATACTTATATCGCCCCAATATCGAAGGCTAGTATGTGAAAAGGTATTAATATCATGCTGCTATAATAATATTGGGTACAAACCTTTTTTATGTACTAATTTTGGATATATTATATAGATAAGTTGTCTTTAAAAACCCTACTTCCGGTAAAATCCAACATGGCGGGCATTATATTAAAATAAGCTTATTTTTTAGGGAGGATGAATGAAATGTTTTTTAACTTTTTGCTTCTATCATCAAATTGTGCAGGAACATTTCTTTGATGCTTCTTAGTGATACAATGTATAAGACATATGTCTTAAAAACCCTTACTTCCGGTTATATTCAAAATGGCGGACATAGAAATATCATTTTTTTTATTTTGATATTCAACTTCTTTTAAAAATGTGAAGAAAGAGGTTTTTTTGTGGTGGTCATTACATTTTTGGCTTTAGTTATCATCTAAACCTCTAATCATATTCTGTAGTTGATATAAAAATACAAAGTTAACACTTCCGGTAAAAAAACCCAATATGGCGTAAATGTCAAAGATGAGTCCTCAATCCATAAGTACTAAAACATTTTAAGAATTATCACTATTTGGCCCAAAAAAATGTTAATTCCCAGTCACCACCACATATACACGACGCAGGGCACTGGAGACTTGATTTTCCACATTAACCACAACCGTAGCAATTTTTCTTACATCCACAATGTGCAAGCTTCTGACAAAATGATGAGTGATCCTCTTTGTCCCTTCGTCATCAATTAGCGCCTAGATTGGGTAGCATAAGAGCTTATTTCAAGCTCGTCCCCTGAACACGTGTCTTAGTATATTGTACGTTTTGCATGCTGGAAAAGACTAGACTAAGTTTGAGGGAATAGCCTCAGTTAGCCTTCCCTTTTGCGTAAATAGTTATTTCTTGCTTTGTTTACCATGCTAATCCCATCTGATAAGTTTGTGCGGTCTTACAGTAAACACCAGTAATTTAGGCGGATCAATTATCATTCTTTGTGTTAAAGTGACATCTTCAAATGCCATCAATGTCTCCCTCGCAGTCTTTGTATCCCCTTTTCAAACAAACAGAGAACCGTATCACAACCAGTAAATACACGGATCACAATATGTGTGTGTGATCACTCATCGCTAGTGCATTTGAAAGGGCATTGATAGATATTTTTAACCAAAGATTTCCCCCCTCTAAACACAATCCATAGTTAGTCTACCCCTATGTTACGAAATAGCGAAACAGTAATGACAGCATCATCAGTAACGACTGTTCGAATAATGACTCGTGTAAGTTCGTGTTTCACTGCATCAGACACATGCACCATGATTCTAGTGTCAGCTTTTTAATGTGAATATGGTGCTTAACTTTAAATACATCACGTGGTGGTTAAGATATAATATCCTGAACATGTGTTGCTACAACTACCATATGCATTCAAGACTTCATCCACTCTTATATCAGTTTCATGTTTTTTTTAAGGTAAGGGCATAATACCTTATCAGCATACTCGTTATGAAACACCTTGAAACTGTTACAACAGTGGATAAAGTCTCGGCGCGTACATAGACGATGCCGGTAGTTTGAAGGCTGCTACAAGAAACAAGAGCTACATTTAGGGGAAAGGGAATACATAAACGAATCCAGGGTCAAAACAAATTTCTCAAAAAAATTGGCAAAGTTTTCTGAGAGATGATGACATTAAGATAGAACTTTTTAGTTTTTATTCACAGGGGCTTGCTCAATAGTTTTTGAGGAAAAGGTAGTTGTAGCAACAAATGCTCAGGATGTTGTGTTATCCACCACATGATGGTGTTTCAAGTTTAGCACCATGTTAACATAAAGAGGCTTATACTTGAATCAAGATACATGTGTCTGATGCAGTGATTCAAAGACTGAACTGAGTCATGACTCGAACAGTCGATACTGATGAGGCTGTCATTGCTGTTTCGTTATTCCGTGATATAGGGGCAGACAAATTTGGCTTGCATTTGGAAGTGGGAAAAACTTTAGATATATATCTATCCATGACCTTTCAAATGCACGTTTACTTGAAAGGGAACTTCGTTGTTGACATGGATGGCTTTGGAGATGTGACTTTATGATTTAAAATGATGATTGATCAGCCAACATCACCAGATATGGATTTGATAATGTCATTGATAAAACGATACGTGGTTTTGTAGTAAGATCGAACAGACTTATCAGATAGGGTTTACGAAGCAAGAAAACATGTTTTTGGAAGAAGAAAGACTTATCGATGCTACTTGAAACCCGATCTTGTGTTTTTCAGCATGTTAAACGTGCAATATACCATGGCCGGTGTGGATGAGTAGCAAGCTTGAAATTTTGTCTCATGCTAACTAGTCCAGACGCTTATGAGGCTATTTGAACGACTCGGTCTAGTTTTTTTAGCTCACCTGGCCCGTAGTCGTCGTCGTCGTTAATTTTTTACATTTTGAACTTCTTCTAGAGAACCACTGAATGGAATGAAACCAAACATGGCATGGATGTTCCTTATGTGGTGTTGACCAAGTGTTGTTACTTTGTAGCTGATACATCATCCATGATGGCCGCCAGCGGGGGACTTAGTTAAACATAGGACCCTATGGGAAATGCATACAAATGACTTCGTCTAGAGAACCACTGAATGGAATGAAACCAAACATTGAATGAATGTTCCTAATGAGATGCTGACCAAGTGTTGTTACTTTGTCGCCAATCCATCATACAAGATGGCCGCCAGTAGGGGACTTAGTTTAACATAGGAACCTATGGGAAATGCAAACTAAAGGCTACTTCTAGAACCACTAAATGCAATCAAACATAGCATGAATGTTCCTTTCCTTATGAGGTGCTGGCCAAGTGTTGTTACTTTGTAGCCAATTTTTTTTTTTATATAATTTCAAAAACCCAAGTAGAGTCAGGTGAGCGATACAGACTATTGAGAGCCTCTAGTTTTAGCATGTAAAATGTGCAATATACCATGGCGGTTGTGGATGAGTAAACAAGCTTGGAATTGGTTCCTATACTTACTAGTCCAGACGCTTATGAATGGCGAAGGGAAAAATGCGATCCATTGGAACCCTTTTGGACAAATCTTTGTGAGGCCTCTTCACCTTACCAGGAGCTTGTACATTATTGATGTAAGAAGCAATACCACGGTCTTTGCAAATGAGTAAAATTAGCTCTCCGATTGTGAAAAAACATGTATTTGCGGTCATAAATCAATAATTTTAAAGATGTTTTATTAAGTGATTTTATTTCATTTTAATCAATCTATCCAAAACTCTACATCGAAGATATGAACTGAGGACTCATCATTGAAATTTACGCCATATTTGTTTTATTTACCGGAAGTTTTAACTTTGTTTTTAAACATTAACTATAGAATACATTTTCTTTATATTTTGAAAAGAAGTTGAATATCAAAATAAAAAAAATGATATTTCTATGTCCGCCATTTTGAATATAACCGGAAGTAAGGGTTTTAAAGACATATGTCTTATACATTGTATCCATTAGCAGCATCAAAGAAAGGTTCCTGCACAATTTAATGATAGTAGCAATACGTCAAAACACATTTCAATCACCCTCCCTAAAAAATAAGCTTATTTTAGTACAATGTCCGCCATGTTGGATGTTACCGGAAGTAGGATTTTTAAAGACATCTAATCTATATAATATATCCAAAAGTAGTACATAACAAAGGTTTGTACCAAATATTATTATAGCAGCATGATAAAAACACCTTTTAACACACTAGCCTCTGATATTGGGCTGATTTAAGTATGATGTTCGCCATTTTGGATTTTACCGGAAGTGAGACATTTTTTTCAAATGCCTCCCTATCTGAAATAAAAGAGTAATAGTTGAGGAAGGTCTATGCCAAATTTCCTGCTTGTAGCATGATGTGCACAATTTTTCAAAAAGCTGCCGGACTACTAGTGACAAAAAATAATACAGAGTTTCGAAATGATAAAGTTTATATTTCACAACTTTCAGCTGAAAACTGAACTTTTGTAAATGGCTGTTTGTTTAAGTGTTGCCAATTGTACAATCTTAAAAAGTAGAATGAATAAAGTAAATTCATCTGACTTTCATTTCTCTATTGTTGCTATGACAAAGTAACATAACTATGATTTACACTCCAAGAAGTCAACAAAATGTAAACAATATAAGTCTAATTCATTCAGTTGTTTTCAGAGGAATACAACATCTGTGAGTTTAAGGATGAAGATGACTGTACATTTTATTTCACATATGACTATGATGATAATAACGAATTAAAGATCATTGCACAGGAAACAAAAGGTCAGTTGTCATGTATTTTAGAAAAAATAGTCAACAGTACTACATAACTATCCTCACATAATGTACATTGAATTATACACAGTCAACAGTACTTCATCTCATCACATAATGTACATTGAACTAAACACAGTCAAAAGGGCAACATTACATAATTTACATTGATTTTTTACACAGTCAACAGTACTAAGTCTCTAAATCTACATTAGACAGAGCCAAACGTACTACATTACAAAATTAACATTGAATAATGCAGTCAACAGTACAACAATACATAATGTATATTGAGGTATTCACAGACAATAGTACTTCATCACATAATGTGCATTGAACTGTACACAGTCAACAGTACAACATCACATACTGTACATTGAACTGTACACAGCCAACAGAACTACATTACATAATATATATTGAATTATACACAGTCAATAGTACAACATCGCATAATGTGCATTGCATTATGCACAGTCAACAGTACAACATCACATAATGTATATTGAATAGTATATAATCAGTCAAGAGTTCTTCATCACATAATGTACAATAAACATTAAACAGTCAACAGTACTACTTCACATAATGTGCATTGAACAATACACAGACAACAGTACGACATCACATAATGTATATTGAGGTTTACACAGTCAACAGTAAAACATCACATAATGCATATTGAGGTATACACAGCCAACAGTACAACATCACTTACTGTATATTGAGGTATACACAGTCAACAGTACAACATCACATACTGTACATTGAACTGTACACAGCCAACAGAACTACATTACATAATGTATATTGAATTATACACAGTCAATAGTACAACATCGCATAATGTGCATTGCATTATGCACAGTCAACAGTACAACATCACATAATGTATATTGAATAGTATATATAATCAGTCAAGAGTTCTTCATCACATAATGTACAATAAACATTAAACAGTCAACAGTACTACATCACATAATGTGCATTGAACAATACACAGACAACAGTACGACATCAAATAATGTATATTGAGGTATACACAGACAACAGTACTCTGTCTCAAAGTCAATGAATTTCACACAGTGAACAGTACAACATAAATTAATGTACATTGATTTATACACAGCCAACAGTACTTCATTACAGAATGTAGATTGTATTATACACAGTTAACAGTATTCCATTACATAATGTACATTAAATTAACACAGTCAAAAGTACTATAACAAATAATATACATCAAATTTTAAACTGTCAAAATGTATATTGAGGTATACACAGACAACAGTAATCTGTCTCAAAATGTCAATGAATTACACACATTCAACATTACAAAATCATATAATGTACATTGATTTATACACAGCCAACAGTATTCCATTTCAGAATGTAGAATGAATTATGCACTACCAACAGTTTAATGTCATAAAATTGACATTGAACAATACACAGTCAATAGTACAACATCAAATAATGAATATTGAATTATACATTGTCAACAGTACTTCATAACATAATGTACATACAATAATACACAGTTGACAGTATTACATCACATTAAGTATATTGAATTTTACACAGTCAATATCACAACGTCTCAAAATGTACATTGAACAATACACAGTCATCAAAAGTGCAGCATCGCATAATGTACATTAAGCTAAGTCAACAGAACTTAATCACATGATGCACATTGAACTATACACAGTCGGCAGTACTGCATCTCAAAATGTTCATTGAATTATACACACAGATCTAGACAACAGTACTGTATCACATAATTTACTATCGGCATTCCAATGAGAACGAATTGTGCCTCTTCTTGCCGACTTATTTCTTTATTATTATGAGGCTGACTTCATACAGAAACCTCTTAGGAAGAAAGATAAAAAGTTAGCAATATCCTTAACTCTAATTTCCGCTATAAAGATGATATTCTTTCACTATATAATTCAAAATTTGGTAACTATGTTGAACGCATCTATCCCATTGAACTAGAGATAAAGGATACACAATATACAGTTAATTCGGCCTCATATCTTGACTTACATCTAGAAGTTGACAATGAGGGTCGATTGAAAACAAAACTTTACGACAAAGAGATGATTTCAGCTTTCCAATTGTGAACTTTCCAATTCTAAGTAGCAACATTCCAGCAGCACCTGCATACGGTGTATATATCTCCCAATTGATACGATATTCCTGTGCTTGCATTTCCTATCATGATTTTCTTGATAGAGAATTGTTGCTCACAAGAAAGCTATTAAATCAAGTGTTCCAAATGGTGAAGTTGAAATCATCACTTCGTAAATTTTACGGACGCAATTACGAGTTGGTTGACCGTTATGGAATAACAGTTTCATAAATGATATCGGATATGTTCCTTACACCGTAACTACAATCCCCTTCCCTTTCATAAATGTGACCTACCGTATTAGACTATTGACCGGATTTGTTATCTCATAAGCAACATGACGGGTGCCACATACGGAGCAGGGTCTGCTTACCCTTACGGAGCACCTGAGAACACCCTCAGTTTTTGGTGGGGTTCGTATTGTTTATTCTTTAGTTTTCTATGTTGTGTCATGTGTACTATTGTTTGTCTGTTTGTCTTTTTCAGTTTTAGCCATGGCGTTGTCAGTTTATTTTGGATTTATGAGTTTGACTGTCCCACTGGTATCTTTCGTTACTCTTTTACATTGAACTATGCACAGGCAACAGCACATCTTCAAATAATGTACATTGAATTATACACAGCCAACAGTACATCATCACATAATGTACATTGAATTATACACAGCCACCAATACTGTTTCACAGAATGTTCATTGGAATATACACATACAACAGTACTGTATTACAAAACATGATACATTAGAATATACACAGACAACAGTACTGTATTACAGAACATACATTTAAATTTACACAGACACCAAGGACTCACGATTTGTCATTTTGAGATGACTTTTAAAAGTTGGTTTTTTTTTTACCCTATCGAAATTATTGACACTAGTTTCATACCATCAACGAACTTGTGTTGACTGTTTCATCGCATTTACTTTTTGTTTTTTTTCTAAAAACGTTCTTTAAAATTGAAATGATTTTAATGACTCAAAAAAGTAAATATTAAGCATTTCTTAAGCTTTTGAAGAAGAAAATAAAACTGGAAGTTTCACAACAATACCAAAGTATGAGTAGTTCAAGATTCCTTTTCGGGATGTGTTCTATTTATCAAAATGACAAATTATCAAAAAAAACTTTTCAGGTGAATTTCCTTTAAATGTGTTTGAATATAACAGATAATAGTTGCATTCGTTTAATTAAGCATGCAATCTTTTTGAATTTTACGATTAAGTGTCTAATCTGGTGGAGATATTTTCACGCATGCGTATTACTTAGTACACGAAGAACATGTTTGACTCGTAAATAAATACCTTTTTCTATGTTAATTAAATCAGAATTGATGATTGTCTTTGCTGAAAAGTTATTAAATAAGGAAGAAAGTTGTCATAGATTTTTAATTTATTTATAATATTAGTCTGAGCTTTCTTTATAATATTAGTCTGAGCTTTCTTTATAATATTAGTCTGAGCTTGTGATAGCTGTCATTTGAGAATTAAAAGCACAGGTAAAACATTATTAGCGATCATAAGCCATTATTTTCCGAATGCATTAATATGGTTATTAAAAGGGCCCTCAGGATTATCATATTATTCCGGAGCTCCGAATGAAATGACCGAAATTATTTCTGTAAAATAAACTTTGTTGTAAATCTAAACCTACCATTTATGACCAAAAAAAATTTAGTTTAGGACATGATTGACAAATATGCCCGTTTCCAGACCCTTGCAGACGACATGATTTCATCAAAAAATTCATTTCAATGGAGGTTATTACCCTGTTCCCTCTTCATAGTGCATTGACTTTTAATTGTGCAATGAAAAAATCAAGATTGTATATAAACAATCTAAGGATTGTATTAAGCAATAAACAAAAGTTAAAAGATCAGTTTAGACAAGAATGGCTTGCAAAAGTAAATCAATCATCAAAAGGTCTATGCTATAAATTGTTCAAAACAGAACTTCAATTTGAAAATTATATTTCAGTTTTATCGTTTAATAATGCACTGCAAATATATAAATTTAGATGTGGCAATCACCGTTTGCCAGTTGAGACAGGGAGGTGGCGAAATGTTCAAAGACCGAGAGACTACGTCACCTTTGTGAACCTGCCAACATCGGCGATGAATTCCATTATGTAATAGCTTGTCCTTTTTAAAAGAACGATATAAATATCTACCACACTATTGTTGTACAAATGTTAATATTCTTTAATTTAGAAATATATTCACTGCAGTAAAAATTGTCTTACTAGAAAAATTGTGTAGATTTATAAACTATATATCAGTGAAAGTCTGTCCTCCTGGTTAAATTACATTTATTTATGCATATTTTACACATGCAAAATATGTTGTTTTGTATATATTTCATCTCTGTAGCTATGAAATTATGTTAATGAGAATCAAAATCAATCTATCTATCTATCTGAATCGTTTGCATAGTTTACAAGTTAGGTTAGTTTACAGGTGACCACCTATGATAAGTCAAAGTATTTGCTATTCCGTTATATAAGCCTTGGCATTTCTAATATATATGAAGATTACTTTGTGTTTAACCTTCAATCATGGTTCATTGACTTTGAATGTTTTGCATAGTTTCAATTCATGTTAAAATATATTTTTTTTTCTATTTCAATATTTGTATTATGCAATCAAAATACAGCAAGATATAATCTCTGTGTCAAATTTTTTTTGGCAATTAATTTTTTTAATTCTTTGGTAAAACTTTCCCATTTCAAAATTTGGACAGAAGAATCTTCATAATCAAGAGATAACAAACTGGGCAATTTTTTTTCTTCATTTTACTTATAATCGGACTGAATTTTTAGGCAGTCAACAACAGTAATAGTTGAAATTTTATATATAAAGCCAACAATTGAAATTAAGAGAACAATATTAATCATATCTTACAGAATGTCCAACCAAAATGAACGTTTTAGCCATAGTCTTGGGTGTGGTAATTGGTATTGTTCTAGTTTGTCTTGCACTTCTATTCATATGGAAATTGGTCACTACAATCAACATTATGAATAAAATGAAAGAAATAGAATTGGAAAGAGCCAATTGGAACACAGTAAGTTGGATGAACTTTTTAATTGGTTAAGATGCCACAAACTATAAGTGATCAATATTCTAGGTATCTAAATGCTTGTTGGGTTACTTATAGATTTCTAATTTGATTCTGTTATACATTCATTGTTTTTGAATTCATTGTGTGATATACATTGAAGAATTTGAATAGGTCAAACTACATAATCTTTTTGAAATTATAAATCTAAAAAAAAATAGAAGGAAAATGTAATAAAACATTAGTCTGATGTTAGCAATGTAAGACCTAACAACTTACACTCTTAAAAAACAGCTTTTTAATTCGGTACATTTACATAAAAGATTTGGTACCACAGTCATTTAGCATATGTTAAGAATAAAACGAACATTTTACTGCATACATATATTTCATACAAATCTAAGAAGAAAAAAATATACTGCAAAGCCAAGTAAGCTTTTCCCATTACTTGGCATCTGTTGTCTGAACTTTTAAAAAGTCTTCTCCTGACGGTTTCGGTACTTATACATCTTCGGATTTTTGGCTTTGAGCGTTCCTGTTGAAGACGAATCCAAAAAAGCGCTTCGGACGCAAGAAATTATTTAACGTGTTTTTTTTTTTTAATTTTTTTTTAGATAACTTGGCATTATGTTCTTAACTTTACTTGAATGTTATTTGAGGATTGTATTGCAGAATTTGATCCATTAACAACATCGTCACCAATGAAAATAGAAAATAGGGATAATATATTATTTATTGAGTTCATTTTATTCCCAGGGTGAAATTCCAGTATATAAACCAGCAACAGCAAGATTTAAAAACCCAACGTATTTTCTAATTAAGGAAGAAACAGAAAGTCATTATTGAGGACTTATTGTATTGGTATTTATTTTGGCTATGATAAGAAAGAATGTAAAACTTAAAACAGAAAAACAGTTGGAAAAATCAGAAAAAATAATTAATGATTGGAAAAAAAGAAAAATTAGCATGATTGGTAAAATCACTATCATCAAAACACTTGTTATACCTAATATAACATATATTGCATCACTAATAAATCTGTGCAAAGAAACTATATCTAAGTTTGAGAAGATGATATATAATTTTTTATGGGAGGGTGGTAGTGAGAAAGTTAAACGCTCAGTGCTAAGAAAAAATTATTTAGAAGGGGGGTTTAAAATGACAGATTATTCCAACCTACTATTTCAGTGAGTTTGGGGGTAATAACCTCATATTTAAAATGAATCTGGGCTCTCATAAATCATTAGAAAACAAAAAAAACCCTGAGAACTTTTTATATATCAGGAAACAAGTTATATGGGGAAATCAATATATTAAGAATCAAGGCAAAAGTTTGCATTTTAAACATTGGATAGAAGATGATATAATTTTTATTAATGACATAATCGACGATAAAGGAGAAATTTCTCAAAATCTTTTAGACAAACTTAAAAGGAAACAAAATTGGATAGCAGAAACATGTATGTTACGTAAAGCTATACCCAAATCTTGGAAAGAAAAATTAAAGAGTAAAACAAATACAAATACAAAAATTAATTTTCAATAAGATATAAAGATGAATAGCCATGGATTGTATTACAATCTGGACAAAATTTCATTCAAAGAAATATATAATATTTTAATTAAATCTAATAAAGAGATCCCAGTAGGATTCTATGTATGGAAAAATCATTTCACTTTTGATAACGTTATTTATTTTATAAAGAAGAACCTTACTTTTACATTCTATTTTTTAAAAGATAATAGAATGAAAATGTTTAGATGGAAATTAATGCATAATATTACAGCAATTAATCATAATTTGTATCGTTGGAAAATATCTGATAATCCAAATTGTGTGAATTGTTCCAAATGTGATAACTATAATCATTTTTTCTTTGAATGTAAATGGGTAAAAAATTATTGGTCAATAATTCATGATATATTTATGTATTTTAATATAGATAAACATGTTTTCTGTCTTAAAAATCTTATACTTGGATATAAAATTGAAGATATTGAATATAATACACTTAATCATGTCATAACAATGATTTGTTTTGTGATTTATAAATGTTTTTATTTATCAGAAAAGAGAACTAAATTTGTGAACATGTTGTCAGTTCTAAAAAATGAAATTGAAACACAAATGTTATATCATCCAGATAGTCTATTTTTGAGAAAATTTCATAGGAAAATATCAAAACTTTGATTATATTTATTTTTTAGGAGAATTAGACCTTATATAAATACTACAGTATTTAAATAACAAAAAATCAATCAATTAATAATTTACAAATCAATCAAGATCAGGGGTCAATAGATCCTTCTTTGATCTCTTCGATATACTTCATTCTTACTTACCTGAAATATTCGATTATTATAAGTTTAAAAATTTACACATTTGATAAGTGACTTGACGACTGTAATAAATTACTCACCATTTCATGAAATCTTTTGTTAAGCCATGAGGTCAACCATGCTTGATCATTCTTGATCATTCTACTTTCGGTTTTATATAATCAAAACAAATGACGGGCAAAAATCCGGTTATCTGGTGTTCTTTTTATTACTTTCTTATATATGATTGTTTATATATAGGATCACTGAATAATATATATGTATTGTGTGCTCGTATGAATACTTTGTAAAATGCAACTAACACAAGATATAAATATAAGATATATTTTGCTAATCAAATCCCCTGGTTTCATTAGCAATTAACAACACAGGGAGGAACCTTAGCGTCATTGTTGTAGCGCTAAGGGACATTGTTCACAACCAGTGGTGAAATAAAGATTTAAAGTTGAAGAAAAAAAAAAGACTTATTGTAACATGAATATTAAACAGCGTAAATAGGGTATTTTGGTTGTTGCTTTATTTTAGTTTAGTTAATGCCTCTAATGAAAGTTCCAAAATTAAACAAACGAACTCCAAAATACGTATTGAATATTAATTTTTCGGGAAAATAGTTTATGTTATACTTTTCCGTATATTTTCTACAATGCTATACATAGCCAAAGCTGCAAATAAATACCAGGTATGATTTGAAAACAACACTCTATAGTTTTTATTGTAATGTTATAGATTTATCACTTAGCTTTTTGTGTCTATTTGATTTACTTTCGTATATTATTTTGTTTTTAATTTGTTGTTTATTGTTTGTTTAAACTTGTTTTGCCACATACATTCGGCTGTTTTACAATATTTTACACAGGGTTGTACAAATCGAATGAAAAATCAACTTGAATATTGCCTATAAAGTGAAGATTTTTCTGAGAGAGGTATGTGTCTATGTGTAACCTCTTCTGGTTTTCCGGTGTTGAGTAAAAATATGGAAGTACACAGCTGCTTTTTTTCATTGACCAGAAGCATCAATAGTTAAGGTTTAATGGGTCTTCTTTAATTCAAGAAAAAAAAATGAATGATTATCATTTAAAAAATATGGTAATTTTCCTTATATTTTAGAAAAATAATATTTTTAAATGGGTTTTCCTTCTTTTTTTTTAAATATTCATACTATGATAAGTTTGCTATAAATATATATTTTTTTAATAAACCAAGAACCATTTCAACATATTTTGTCCAACTTATAATATCAAAAGGAAAACCTTTTTATTTGAAAGGCTTTCTAGTAATTTAATAGTTTTTAAGAGGTCTCTAAAACGTTGCAGACACTACATTTATTCTTAATTGCCTAGACTTTATATTGTGATGTTTAAGTTTTGAACGATTACATCAATAATTAAGGGTTATGAGAGTTTCGTTAATTGCAAAAATAAAAATGTATAATTATTACCTAAATAAAACGGTGATAATCCTTTTTTATGCCCCACCTACGTATGACAGTAGAGGGGCATTATGTTTTCTGGTCTGAGCATCCGTCCGTTCGTTCGTCCGTCCGTCCGTCTGTCTGTCTGTCCCGCTTCAGGTTAAAGTGTTAGTCAAGGTTGTTTTTGATGGAGTTGAAGTCCAATCAACTTTAAACTTAGTACATACTAGAACACACCCGTGAAATCGCTGGTCCGTGACTGAATTAAAGTATATAACTATGTGTAAGCCTTATTTTAGCCTGAAATTTAGTATTGATATTGGCATCTGATAAAGTCATGCTGATTATAAGATGCACAGTTTTCTCTACTTTAAAATTCTTTTTGTTTGAACCGTCGACCTAGAACTTATCAATTATTGGTAATATTAATTATTTGAAAAACAAAAGGGCCTGGAATGGAGTAATTTCTTATCGACAGCATTGTCCAATATTAGTTATAATCAAAGTCGAATTCTTCGTTTCGCTGTTTTGCGTCATGCCGGCTAACAAATTGGAAACTGTACCTATACGTCTTATTTTAAGGCTAGATTTTTAGTATTCGTATTGTTATCTTTTAAAGTCATACTGATTAAAATACTACAATAGGAAACAATGTGACAATGATAGAATTTAGTAGTGTCAACCCTGTGAATATGACCCGTGTTTATAGCAAATCCTAAATACACCGTTTGGTGGTGCACCTCTCAGATACGGAACGAACAGATAAGGTATAGGTAACAGGTGAATATACTATTGGTATCGGATTCGACCAAAAACGTGTTAATTATTGGCAATATTAATTATGTGGAAAACAAAAGGGTCTGGAGTGGTGTAATTTTTAATCAACACCATTGTCCTATATTAGCTATATATAAAGTTGAATTCGTTGATTTGTCGTTTTTACCCCATGACGGCTTACAAATTGGACCTCGTTATTTTAGTATGATAATGTTCCCTATGATACAATCTTTCCAATGTTATTGCCAAATTAGATTTTTGTCCCCAACTTCACGGTCCACTGAACATAGAAAATGATAGTGCAAGTTTCAGGTTAAAGTTTTTGGTCAAAGTAGTTTTTGATAAAGTTGAACTTCAATCAACTTGAAACTTGTTACACATGTTTCCTATGATATGACCTTTCTAATTTGAATGCCAAATTAGATTTTTACCACAATTTCACGGTCCAATGAACATAGTAAATGATAGCGCGAGTGGGGCATCTGTGAACTGTGGACACATTCTTGTTTGTCCATATTTTCCTTTTTAAGAAATTTGTTTATACTTTTGATTAGAATGCTATTAATAATTTGTTTTTCATTAAACAAGATTCATATAAACTTATTTTTTTCACTCCAAATATACTACTAAAAGGGAAACCTTTTTATTTGAAGGCTTAATTAATAAGTTACCAGTTTTAGAGGTCTTTAAAGAAGCTTGAAGAACATTGCGAACACTACATTTATTTATTTTTTATTGCGTAGACTTTATATTGTTATGTTTAAATTTTGAAAGATAACATTAATAAGTAAGGGTTATTAGGTTTTTCATTCATTGCAAGAATGAGAATGTATAATTATAACTTAAAAAATTGGTGATATTCCTTATATTGTGAGGAGGAAAATGTTTTTGTCTCTGTTTTCTTTTTCAAAATATGTTCATACTCTGGTTAAATTGCTATAAAAAGTGTGTTTTATATAGAACAAGAAGTATTCAAACTAATGTTGTCCCTTTCAATATTAAAATGAAAACCTTCATCTATAAATAAAAAAATTAGAGGTCTTTAAAGAAGCTTGAAAACGTTGCTATTTTTATTGTACAGCTTGAATGATAAAAAAAACATAATAAAATTGAGAATGGAAATGGGGAATGTGCCAAAGAGACAACAACCCGACCATAGAAAAAAAAATAAAAAAAAACATCAGCAGAAGGTCACCAACAGGTCTTCAATGTAGCGAAAAATTCCCGCACCCGGAGGCGTCCTTCAGCTGGCCCCAAAACACATATATACTAGTTCAGTGATAATGAACGCCATACTAATTTCCAAATTGTACACAAGAAACAAAAATTAAAATAATACAAGACTACCAAAGGCCAGAGGCTCCTGACTTGGGACAGGCGCAAAAATGCGGCGGGGTTAAACATGTTTGTGAGATAATGTTCAGTTCTAATTTATCTATAGTACCTATATGATAGGTGGTTATTTAGAAGAAAGTTTTGTATGACTAAACTGAATATTACATATGTTACCAATGTGTAACACTTACTTTTATTTTCAATCTAATCATCAAGTTCTAGGTATCTGAAGAGGTGATAGTCACAAAACATGAGATGGAAATGTTTGATCAAATCAACTTAAGTTAAGATTTCAATCAATTTTTAAAAGGGAAAAATGTTGTGAATAACATTATCAAATTGAATGCAGTACTGAAATGTTTAATGTGTGAATGGTCAGATGATGGTAGTGTCCGCAACACATAGGTGGTAGTCAAATGTAACTTTAGATTGAAATTAAAGCAAGAAACTTAGCTTAAGTCTGAATTAACCATTCAAATGTGAAAACAATAGGAAAACAAATATTGATAAAGCAATATCTATATATTTTGATTGTTTTATCTCAAACGAAACAGTTTTTCGTATTGTGTATGTTATATTGCATTTATCATTTTTCATTGTAAGGTTCTACTTCTTTTAACATGTTTAAATCATAATCAAGTTTAATACTTTTAACTGAAAGATATTCAAACAATTTTGACTGAAATTGATGGAAAGCAATGTTAACAAACCAAGCTGATCAGTAGTGTTGCGGACACTACTGAGTTGCGGACTCTACAATCAGTAATAATTTGATGCTGGAAAGTCTAGGCAATATAGAAAGTCATCACTAATAGGTAATTATCTACACAGTGATGGGACCTATTCATACACAAATATGACTTACAATTTTTTTTCTTCTGTTGCTTAGGCAAGACTTGTCGTATTATTTATAAAATTCATAGCGAAGTTGTGAACTTCATTTATTCTTAATTTTGCAAATGTTTGTGAA
The DNA here is from genome assembly GCF_963676685.1 of Mytilus edulis. Lineage (NCBI taxonomy): Eukaryota > Metazoa > Mollusca > Bivalvia > Mytilida > Mytilidae > Mytilus > Mytilus edulis. Next base: position 60,806,435 of record NC_092353.1, on the reverse strand, counting down.
ATTTTAATTTGGCAAAGTGAACAATGAAGCTGAATCTGATAGATATTTGTGAAACATTTGATACCTTTCATTTTTTAATCACATTACATATTTAAAACAATTCAAACTGGCCTCTTTTAACAATGTTACAGCATAACTACTAACAATCCTCAGTTTGAGAGAATAAAATATCGATTTTTAAAACTTGAAACACAACATAGAGTATTATATATCATTGTAAAGATAAAAGCTTCAACAGACATTATTTTTCAATCATTTTTTAAACTAAACAGGCATATTTTCATGCCATTTCATACATATAACAAAAGTTGTAAAGGCAGTGTAAAATATTGTGAAACAGACGATTGTAAATGTTTAATGACAATAAATAAAATGATTATTATACTGTCTTCAACTGTAAATTTTATATGGTAATAAGATTTTGAATTGAATTGAATTGAATTGTCATTTGTAAATAGCTAAGACAAAATGTGTTTTTAATAAAATATCCCGAATCCTAAAACAATAAGTTTGTTGGGTGATGTACCATTTTTTAAAAGCATTTTGGATTATTTCTTTCAATATATGATTTTCATTTATAATAAATGGGTGACTAAAGGGTGAGAAAATCAAATAATTGTGATAAAATATATTTCCAAGAAGGGCTGAGATTAAATCTTTGAAGTTCCTTAGAAATTTACATATGATTAATGCGAGTAACCATTATCACAATATTTATGTACTTTCTTTTACACACTTTCCAAAATTTTTGCTATGATTGTAATGGACACTTCCTTCGTAAGACATGTAGTTGAGCAGGCAATGCACCTGTTTGTACGGAGTTGTGAAATGTTCAAGTTCACAATACAACCACGTTAAGTCCTTAGATTTTTTACTCAAATGAATATAAAGACTTGTGATTTACTAAAGCTCAGCAATAGTTATTTTTTGTAAGTAGGGTATCTGAGTGTTCATTGGTCATGTCTATATATACAAGATTTAGAGACAAGGGTGCACACGCTGAAACGTCACACCTTCTTTACTTACCATTGATTTTATGTTGATAGTCCTTAAGCTTAACTACAAGTATCACATAAACTTAACATAATCCAAGAAAATGAGGCGAAGGTCAGACAAACCAAACAAGAAATAAATGTACACCTTACAATCATTTTATACACCAAATATAGATGCCATATTGCTTATCGTTTCTAAGGAACAGACTTTACCAAGAAAACTTAACATTGACCAATGAACCATGAAAATGAGGTCAAGGTCAGATGGACCATGCCAGACCCCTGAACCATGAAAACGAGGTCAAGGAAAGATGACACCTTGAAATCGTTCCATACACAAACTATAAAAGATCTATTGGTTATAGTATCTGATATGTGGACTTCACCTCCAAAACTTAACCTTGTTCACTGATCCATAAAATGAGGTGTTTCTGATGGGCATATTGACCTTGCAAGGTACATACCAAATATAGTTATCCTACTCACACTAAGAAAGAAATTAACATAACAAAATAATCTTAACTCTTTTCGAGTGGTCACTGAACCATGAAATAACGTAAACTCGGGGAAATGGTCACATAAAAGGTCGAGATCTTTAGATTTCCTGATGTCAGAATATATTTGCATATTAATTTCCCAAACACAAGGCAAAAATACCGACCAATCGACTGAATGACCTACAATGCATTGTGGGCAACTACGAGTTTAGTACCATTTGAAAACACGTGGAATTAGAGGGAAAACTGTCAACTAATACAGTGTCTGGGACTCTCAAAATAAATGTTTTTGTTCAGCTAATATGTTAAATGTAAAATAAATAACATTATCTTCAATTTGCATGCTCAGAATAAAAAAGAATTGTTTACTGGCTTCACGATTCGACTTTCTTTTTCGCCTTGTAAAAGTAGTTGAAAAGGTTTTTCCGTTGTTATGCATTGTACCTGAGCACTCATTTTACGGTGTGAAACAGTGAAATTTCCTATGAAGTACCACAGTCCAGTATGAAAAAAGTTTGAGCTCTTTTTTAAACCTTTATAATGCAATTCCAAAAACATTTCTGCTTTGAAAAACACGAAGAACTGGGACTGGAACAGTACAGTAACTATCTGTACTGAATGTATTTTTTTCAGGACCTGAAATAAACGTAAGAACATCATAAAATTCAGTATGCTAAAAACAAGTGTTATAAAAGCTGTGACGGTAAATAGCTTAACATATTTTGTATAGTTTTGTCCATCCATAAAGTCCGTGTAATGCTATTTTTTCCCAAAATATACCATTATACTGCAAGGCTATTTGATCGTTCGGCTGCTGTCCTATTGACTTATGTGCAATATCTTAAAATCTTATGGATCATAGGGGGTGCATTATTACCCATTAATGTGTTATAAAACGTGCTTTGTATATGGAAATAGGAAGATGAGTAATGAGTGTCAAATGCGACATCTGTCCATCCAAGATACAATCTAGTTAAGAAAGCAATTATAGGTTTAAAGCTGAAAAGTAAGCTATAAAGGGACCAACAATTACTAGTGTTAAACAATTCAAACCAAAAAACAACTGCATGATTTATTATTGTTCAAAAGGAGAAGAAAAAGTATCCATTATATAAAAGAAATATAAAATAGGTTTAGATCCAACGCTACGATTTTACAAAACATTTTAAAAAAAGAGCGACAAAAGACACCAGAGGGACAGTCAAAGTTTCACATCCTTGTCGCACATAAACATTAAAATAGCTTGATACCTGAATTCATAAAGGTTGAAAATGTCTCCTTTGAAAAAAACAGAACTTAGCAAAGACAAAAACAAATGAAACTACAGCTGCTTGCTTTATTACATTCAGAACAAAGGAAACAGTTTGAAATAGAAAAAAAAAGTCCCAAATACTGAAATATGTAAAATCAATATTCATAGATTTTGTCAGACAAAAATTTGAAAATGTCTTGTGTAGTTTTGATGAAATACGATGGCTGATATAGGTTTTATGCAAGTTGTGTAACTGTCGAATTCTAAATATGAAAATATTACTTAGTTTTCTACAGTAAATATATCATAAAATAACTTATAATGGAAACCCGATCTTTCTGAAAGATATTTGTATACCAAAATAAAGAGATGTGGTATGATTGTCAATGGGACAGCTATCCAATGGAGTTCAAATGAAGTGGATGTAAGTAATTATGGCCCGGACCACAATTAATTCCTCTATCATTTCTTTATAACGTTTTGTCGCATTAAAAATAAATTGCCTTTTCTTTTTGTCTAATTTTTTGTGTGTGTAATGTACAGTACAAGTCCGAAAATATATGCAATTTTCAGAAATATTGCATGTTTACATCATACAAATTTGGCCAATACACATCCATATCCCTATAGGCAAGTCAAGAGATGTTCCGAAAAGTGTAAATATTACCTTTTTGCACCTGGCCTAATCACTCTTTCCTTATAAAATCAGTTAAAATAAAACATCTAAAAGTTTATTTCCGCTCTCTTCTTTCATTTCCACCCCAGAAAAGCTAAGAAATGAACGAGAAAGGGAAAGGAAAAAAATAAAGAAAAAATACACTATAATTAAAGGAAACTATATTCGTGAACAACGAAAAGCGGGGTCATTAATTTTGGTCTTGGGCATAATAGGCAACTGTTATGCCTTCAACAATGAGAAAAACTAATACTGTGTGATCGGCTATAAATGGGCCCGATTGATGATTTTACGTAAGGGTTGCTGTTTCTCAATGAAAAATTAACAGATACATACTATTCCTGTATTTAATTTGCTTTTTTAATTATAAAAGAAGGTATACATTATATCATATAACTATTTTTGTGAAAAATGTGAAATGTTAGTTACCGCAACAAATATTATCAACGACTAGCTTTACACTAGTAAGTTTGTCTTAAGGGTTACATACCGTAATTGTGTTTTTCACTGAGTTTTCGTTGCTATCTTGTCGACGAATACCTGGAATCTCCGTGTCATCATCAATGATATTAATGGTTATGTATCGGGTGATTCCAACAATCGTTTCTTCGCATATAAACAACTCTTCGATAATCTGAGCAATGAAAGAATACTTTATATCACGAGTTATAAATGTGTAGACCAAAAACGAACCAAATGCTCCGCAGGGCACAGCTTTAAACGACCGCAGAGGTCGAACCCTGAACGGTTGGGGCTAGTATGGACACATCATTCAAGCTGGATACAGTTCTGAATTTGGATTGTGATTAAATAGTTGACACAGCATAGGTTTCTGACACAGAATGAATGTGGTCTAATGAACTTAAAATATTTTTTTTAGCTTTTGAGCAATTCTTTTTACGGTGAATATTAATCCTCTCAAAAAAAGCATTTGAAGAAATTCAGATTCAATTTCTGAAATATGTAAAGAGAAAAATTGAAAAAAACATTTCACCTCCCCCTTTCCTCTATTCCAACAATGATCTCAATTCAAATTTCTAATGAAGTTTGCAACAACTACTACTCATTTAAATCCATCATAAAATACTTAAATATAAAAATGTCATACAGTCATGGTTAAAATTAATATTAATTAATAGTAACTTCTAAAAAAAAAATGGGGAATGTGTCCAAAGGGACACAGATGATGCCCCCGCTAGCATTTAACGTTATAAAAGGACATAGCTTAAGAACTGTAAAAGTGAAGCTGGCAAAAATTGAACTTCAACTGAGTTTAGAGGTAATAAGCATATACATTATATACATATTTCATTAAATTTAGTTGAGACAAACTTAAAGGTACACTAGCTGTCAAATTCATGGTCACCGATTTGACTCAAATTCTCATATTTGATTTATAACAATGTAAAACATTTATCCAAACTACCAAAAGTCTAAAATAAACAGTTTACAGAGCATGGGGTAGATAATATATAGGTTCGTTTCGTGTGTATTTTCGTCTAGACGCCATCTAATTAACTATCGATTTGACCTCAGATGACCTTATCAGCGATGTAAAGATAAATAAAGATATGAATAGATTAAACCAACACGTGCAATTGGATTTTTATAGGTCTGTTTGATTTTATTTTATAGATTAAAAATAGATGTTTCTCATTGCTTTTAACCGTATAAGAATGATTTTATATGCATCGAATTAGTAATCAAATGATTTACTGTAGTTTCACTTTTATTGTTGACATTCTTTTTCTTTAAATAACCAATACACGTACAATGCATGCGTTGTCAATCTCTAGCTAGGGGTTAAATTAGAGTTCACATGAATATGAATTTAAAGAGGTCGACTCATTCACTTGCAAGTGAATAACTAATTATCAATGTTTCTTAGCGTAATTTGACAAAATTGAACCTTTTTTGCTGCAAAAAGCGAATTGTTATTTCACTATTTCACTTTCATTATTGATTGAACAACAAAAATCAAACTTTAGATTTTTTATATATCTCGTAGCTAGTGCCCCTTTAAGTTAAGAGAACAGAAACTAAAAAAATAATCAATTTTTCCATTTGTAAAAGGGCATAACCCTAGAATGGTAATCGAAGTGCTTGTAATCACTGAATGGTAAAGACTGCTTTAATTTATAAGTTGGTAGTAAAGTGAATATATTGCATTGTGTATTGTATATAGCATTGATTTAAGTTGATTAAACTACTTTCCTGGACAAAGAAAGATAACTCCAATTTTCAAAGATTTCATAAAGCATTGGTTTTAGGTGATTCAACAACCATTCTGGACAAAGAAAGATAACTCTAATTTATTGTCTTGAAACTGCAAAAATGCTTGTTTTTGGCCCCTTTTTGACCCTTTATTCCTAAACTGTTTGCCCCTTAACCATCAAAATAAATCCCAACCTTCTACTTATGGTATTAAACATTGTGGTACAATTTCAGAACAATTGAAATACTTATACACATCTTTTTGTAATGACACTAGAGGCTTGTTTTGGGCCCCTTTGGGCCCCTCATTCCTAAACCTGAGGGACCATAACCCCCTAAATCAATCCCAAGCTTCCTTTTGTGGTTATAAACATTGTGTTAAAATTTTATTTAATTCTATTTATTAATACTAAAGTTATTATCCGGAAACAATCCGTCTTCGGACGACGCTGACGACGACGACGATGATGTGATACCAATAAACGACCGCAAAAATTTTGCGGTCGTATAAAAACTAAGTGAAATTGTTACTCCCGCAATGCATAAAAACATTTGTTGCATTTCAGTAAATAACATGTTTTCCCGGTTCATTGTAAAGACGTAGTAGTCCATCGTGCATTGTTACTCATTTAGTGGATTGGTCAAACACCCAGGTGAAAATAAATTACGTCACACATCAATAAACAATAACATGTGCGTAGACATAAGTATGCGAATTTATACATATCCATATAAGGTAGTTCCCGACCTGTATGACAGACGGAAGCTTTGTAACATAAAGCATCTGCATACAAAGTATAATCATCCTGGTCATCCACTTTCTAAAATATAAAGCTTTTTAAACGAAATGAACTAATGCCAGATCACTATCCCTATGTCGAGCTTTCTGCAACAGAAAATCGTGGCCTCTATAAAAACTATAATTTTTAATGCTTTGTCTTGAGAAACTACAACATATTAATCGTGAAGAGAGGATAGACATTTCACAGCTTCGTTGTCTCTGATTATGGAATTTGTTTAAATTTTCACACAGTTTTTTTAGAGTGTGAAGTCGAGATTTTATCAACGATCTACTATAGACACTATAGTGTCTAACAAGATTTTGTGAGGTACACGAAATTGACCTGAAACGATCGTATTGACTTTTGATGTCCAAAAATATGCAGATCGGACATATTTTTACTTAATTTAATGACTAATTCAGTTTGGGTTGAATTGTTATTATTTTTTATCCAATGAGACTGAAAAATGTTTTTTAAGGAAGATAAACAATAATTTTAACTGGCGTGTAGCCTTGCGTATTTCGGCATCTCTCTTCGAAAAATTACTTTTAAATGGAATAAAATGTCTTATTTGTAAACCTCCCCTTTTTCTGCAATAGGCTTTTAATTAATTATTTATCTACTGTGTATTCGGATAATTTTGGAAAAATAGAAGAAGTGGCAATTCTTACCTTTGATCATTGATAAAACATAAGATTGACTTGTCCAGTTTGAAGGTCATTTACATTTGTAAGTTACGGTACACATCCATGCACATTCTGATTTAATCAATAGGTATGTACGAAAAGAAGAACAAGTTTGAAAGTAAACTAATAATTACTTAATCCAATCAAATTGCATAAGATTCGATAACAATGACCAGTCCACACCATAATAAGTAATCATGGTAATAGAGTTAAACTTGGTAGGGAGAAAATGTCAGATATTTTAAGTTCATTTTTTTTTTTTTGCAATAAGGAATAAAAATTTGTCAACCTACATTATTTCTATTATTTCATAAACATGTTGTTCTGTATTGGTATAGTTTTTGGATCTTTCATTTGTGTATTTAAAACAATACAAAGTTTGGGCTTCAAAAGTCTACATAATTATGGACTTTTTACAGAAAATTCGCCATTTGAAAACATTAAATGTTTCAAAAACAATATGTGACTACAAAGTAACTTCCTTTCTGAAACACTGCAAAAAATTTCATTATGAATGGTATAGTGGTATTGTCATAATGTGCGTTATAATGAATAGATGAATAGCAAACTTCGAATTCCCTCACAAAATGTTATTACACACTATAGTAATTGTTTTGAAACCTTCTTGCAGAGTGTCTTGTTCAAACTTTTTAATTTCCGTTTTGCCCATGCTCTAATGTAGCTATTATTATCTCCAGTGGAGCCTGTATTTCATCCTTCATTTCCTACTTAGACAAAGACGCCAAGTGCCAATTCAACTAGTAAATCAACTGCCAAGTAGCAATAGAATTGCAGTATCTCACAATGAATCTCACTGTCGTAAGGTTCCAGTTCATTGATTGTTTCTTTTTGTTTTTAATTAATATGAGTGTCCCATAAAGATACAATTTTCTGTCAATACATCAAATTGAACCTTGTTTTTTGGTGGTTCTTAAGGTGAACACATATTTAAATTTAAATCTTTAGGAGACCTGCTGTCGTTTTTTTCAAATCATAGTAACAATATGTAGGACAAACAAAATGAAACGTTATGTATACATAAATGAGACAACAATCCAACAATGGACATCAATAAATCATAAAAGAATGTATAGAGGTCTACGTAAATAATTAATATCACGCTTAGTCCAGAGAAAAAGTAAGAAAGTAAAAAAGTAAGTTGTGAATGAACTAAAGAGAGACTACAATATATCTGCTTTTAGATATATTCCCTATTGCAAACAAAATCCACTAAGATATAAATACAGACAACAACTATAAAGATTCTGCAGGTTTAACAGCCGTAAATATATAATATAGTTTAACAGTTTTGTGAATAATCAACTATTTCACACTTTTTTCTTGCTCAGTAGAAAATAAAAGATACAAAGAAAACAAATAACTAAGTCTGTACTTTCTGTAAATTCTCCAAAAGCATTAGAAGTTTATGAAGAATATATGATGTAAATAGCAAAACTCATATTACCTTTAAGCACTCAAGCTTAAAATATGATCAATTTTAAGCATATTAACTAATAACAAAACAATTGTTTTCTAATTTTTATTAATGACAAAAATAACACAAAAGCAAATTAAACAATGATCAACATTATGTAGAAATATAAAATCAAAAATATTCAACCTATGGAATGATAAAACAAAGTATGAAAATAGTTGAATTTAAAACTTTAAACTGTATATCCATCAAAGGGCTATACCATTGAAATGTATGTGATTGGTATAAAGGGAAGTTTAATTACTGAATGTGAGTCATGAGTCTTTTTTTAGTATGCATCTTTTATCATTATGCAAAATGATCTTAGAAATGGTTCTGGGTTGAAGGGATATTTTGAAAATCACTTCCTACCCTCCCACATAAATTTAATGGAAAAGCCCTAATGATGTAACCAGAGATGTTTAAGAAGATACTAAATCGTGGTTAAAAGTAACCATAAGGTTTACAGTGACCATTTTTTTATTTGTCCACATAAAATGCAACAGCCTTGACTGCACATGCTATTGGTAAAAACAATGCAACAATGCGTAGTGATACAGACTAACATCTAAAATAAATCTAGCAAAAAAGCTTGATTAACTAATAATATCTGAACTAATCATTCAAATTAATTTATCTAAAATTTTGCAGTTTTATAGGGGTTCATAGTGTTGACTGTGCTCACATTTTCAGAATTAATGGTTTCAATGAGTCGTACAACAGTTGGAATGTAATTCTATTCTTCCCTTATGTTCATTTTTCAGAATTTTACAATCAAACAAATTACCAAACATACTTGTTCTAAAAATAATCATTTAATAAATGTTTAAAAATCATAACCATTTGCCCAACCTTCAATATTATCAAATATTTGTATATGACATTCAACATCAATATGTAAATTATACAAATGAAGAACAGACAATAATGTAGAAATAAAAAAAACTTGTGCACCAAATTGAAATTGTGATTAAAATCATCAATATAAAAAATAATTGACAATTTTAATACAGGAAGGATGATGAAATAAAAAACTTGAATTATTGTATTTGAAATCCTGACTAATAAATATTTGTAGAATATTGATTATAAGTTATACAAAATGTCATTATTTAAGTTTTTGTATATATCCAATTATCTTTTTTTTTTAAAACATATACTACGTAAATTCACCATTTCCTTTTTGTATGAGTGGCCGAGTGTTGTTCATCTATGTGCAATAAAATTTCAATCATTTTAACATTTGTTTAATTGTTTTTTTTAAATAACTTCCCTTTTTGTTTAAAAATTTTTGGTTTCTCTAGTTGAATAAAGGTAATAGTTACTTAAAAAGAGGTCATTATCAGGCAAAAAATATACTCCTCTTTGGGATAGTAGAATTGACCCCTAAATTGATAATGCCTATGCCTTCTCAAAGTTCTGCTCAACACTACTGTTTACAGTCAATATATGTATATTTTAAGGAAATAGCTGAACATTTATTTATATCAATGACCATGTTATATGCAGATTCTAGATGTTATTTGTTCTGGATTAAAATATCATGAATATGAACTTTTTACCTGTGTCTATTTATACTAAAAAATATTTTGAAAAAAAAAATTATTATCTGAAAAGACAAAAACAAAGCCATTAGCATATGGATAAATTCATATTTTTGAAGCCAATATTGACCTATGTGCACATCAATACTTGGAAACATATGTAATGGTGGAATATGAATTTCAGAAATAATAATCAACATTTTTCATTATAAAAATAAACTCTGCAGTTTACACAGAAAATCTGACATCAATAAACCAAATACACATGTACAACATCATGTTTTTATCAACCCTTTATACAATAGAAAGTTGTTTTGTTTTTTTTAAATAATGTTTAATGAATTATAAATTGAATATACATGTCCATAAGGCACAATACTAAGTGTGTACTCCTGAATCTTGATATTTTTTCATTGATTTAATAATTATTTACAAAATAAACAATACAAATCTACAGAAACTAAATTGCACTAAAAAACTACAGGTTGTACTACATTAAGACAGGTAACAAATTTAAAGTGATAAAAACATAGAAATATGATTGTTTTGTACAAAAAACCATCTGCAATACAAAATAAGTCTTTTCTTGTTTAATTTTTTAATAATTGATGCATGTTTTAATGGAACAGCTAAGCATGTTTAAGATTTCTTAGATACTAATAAGTAATATAAATATGCAACAATATTTATTTTCTACCATGTACTATTTTCTGTTAAATTTAAATCAATCAATGTTTGGATTAACTTTTATATAATTCTATATAAATTTTAAAAACAGATCAACAGTGTATAAAAATATATGGAATGTAAGAAATATTTTAAACAAAAAGTAAAAACATAACTTAAGGATATGTTACAAATATTATAAAAGCCACTACTGTACTTATATATGATAAAAAATTTGGTAAAAAATACTTTTTAAACCACACTTAATTTACCAGTTTTCTTTGGGTTTTTTTTCAATAACAAAAAGGCAAGTTAAAAATTTTTGTTTTATTTTTTGTTTCCTGCTAAATACTGATTAAATGCCAAAATTATGATAAAAAAACAATACAGTTGTCTATTTTTTTTTAATTCACCTTTGAGTAACAGGGGAGTAAAAAGTGTGGGTAAATAGATGTTTTCCATACAATTGTAATCATGGAATTGAACAACAAGAAAATTTAAGTGTGGTCTAAAGATACAAATGTACATCTATAAATATATCAGCATGCTTCAAATGAAAAGATGTCATCAAAGCAAAAACAACAGCAAAGTATATCACATGCTATTATTTACAATACTACATTAAAATTCATATTGTCACCAGCCCACCAATGCTATTAAAACAAGAATATTTCCATAGTACACGGATGCCCCACTCGCACTATCATTTTCTATGTTCAGTGGACCATGAAATTGGGGTCAAAACTTTAATTTGGAATTAAAATTAGAAAGATCATATCATAGGGAACATGTGTACTAAGTTTCAGGTTGATTGGACTTCAACTTCATCAAAAACTACCTTGAAAAAAAACTTTAACCTAAGGCGAACAGACACCTGGACGGACGGACGCATGGACGGACGGACGCATGGACGGATGGACGCATGGACGGACGGACGGACGGACGGAGGCACAGACCAGAAAACATAATGCCCCTCTACTATCGTAGGTGGGGCATAAAAACACTTCTCTTGTGTTGAAAAAAATACTGAAGGATGGTAATATAGATCTAATAATCATGTCATTAAAAATGGATTTAAGTTTAAGTTATGAGGTGCTCTCTTTCAGCCACTGAGGCTTTGAATTATGTATTTCAATATTTTAAATCAAAATAATTAGCAAGTCAGTGCACTCTGGGAAACTTTAACTAGCCTGTTATTACAGTTAAAAAAAAAGGTTTATATATAAGTTCACAGATTCAGGAAATAATAATATAAAGAAAGATATGATGGTGTGTGAACAATCAGATATTATATAATTTCATTATTTTGTAATATAAGGCCAGACAGATCTTTGCCATTTATTAAATTATTTGGAATGTTTTCAGTTTAATTACATAAATTTTACATGTACAGTCTGTATGTCATACTCAAGTACACAAAATGTTTCAATGACTATTCATGACTAAAAACATGACAATTGTTACAAAATTAACCAAATTAGCTACACTTATACTGAAAATGGATAAAACTGTTTCAAAACTTACTGGATAAAGAGAGTGGAAACTGTGAATTCTATAACTTAAATGGATATAAGTTTTGAAGGCCGATTTTTTTTCTCCAAAATTATGAAGACTTTATTTTCTGTTTTTGGTGAATATGTGTACAAATCTATGAAAGTAACATTTTGTTACACTTAAAAAATATAATGTTCCATTTAAAATAGGATTACCCTGAACAAATAAGCTATAAACTATATATCAAATAAAATTTGGATTTGATGCAACTGCTATATTGATTTTTTTTGGGATTTCCAAATATAGCTAACATTGCAATAATGAAACAAATACTATTACTAGATTTATTTCATTTGACTGGGCGGAGTTAAAGAAGTTCGCTCATTTAAGACCAGTCCATCTATAGACAGGAGTTTTGGGATAAGCTCATCAATGAAATGTCCAGTAATTCGTCCATATCATACAGTCAGTTCCTTTGTATTTTCGTTTAGTGACACCGATTAGTGATTATAATGCAATTAGTATTATAACGGCAATCATCCATATCACACACACTTTTAAATAGACTGTCCTTATGCAAATCAAAACATAAGCTCTGCCCGATCAGTTGAAATAACATTGGTAATACATACATATAAACTAATTATATTAATTAATACCTACAAATTTAAAATCAAGGCCAGGTCAGTTTCCATAACTTCAGTATGATAAAGCTGATTTTCATTCATAAATAAGTTTAATTGAGAAAAACAATTGATGCAATATTTACAATTTAAAACCATTCTGTTGCTTATTATTATAACAATTATATCTTGAACTTGAGGATCAAGTGTGTCTTTCTTATTTTTGCAAATTAAAAAGTTATGGGTAGGAATTCAATCTTACAATGAAGAAATATTTCACAAAACTTATGCTGAGATATTTGATGAATATCTTTAGCACTTAAATTACAATATATTATGATATCAATGTCTTGAAGTAATGAAATCAACTATCATATAATAACCATGGTTACAACATTTATACAGATGATGCATACCTATATGCAATGGAAGTCTTTAGGTACTTTGTTTTGTGCTTTAAGAGTGCAACAAAAGAGTGAAGATAAGTACAATGTAAAATATGGACTTTTTTATTTCAATCAATGTGGAAGTGCCAAGTGGAAGAAAGAATTTACAAAATACCCTGCCATAAAGCATAAATCTGTACTATATATGACCAGATATGGTAATTTCTTTGAGTAAGTATGCATTCGTCAAATGTGACCCTTAAGGTTTGTCTCAAAAATAAAACCTCTTTTCTACCCTCCTGACAATTTCCAATGGAATGGCTTCTGACTGTTTCAGTGTCATATAATGTTGGCAATTTTTTTTCAATAAATTTTTACAATATTTTCATATGAAAAAGGAATGTTTTATAATCATTGGCTTATCAAATATACAAATAAATTTTAAATATTCAATATTTTGAATTATGAAAAAAGTGATGATTATAAACTTTCTATAAAATTCTAAAATTTGTATCACAATTTTTAAAAGGTATTAAAATAGGGACAGTTTTTAACCTGTGAACTGTACTACTTACAAATTGGACATTGTTCTTAAGTTTAAGTCTGACACCAGGACACTGACTAGAAAAAAACACATACATTTTCATGATATGTGTAGTTCAATGGAATAAAAAAAAATCTGTTCCATAAAGAAGTATCTTATCTCTAATGATTCAATTATAAAGAATAAGTACATACAATCAAACGATTTTTCAAGTTTGCACAATTGAATATTTTCTTATTATGCAATGGCAAATATCTATAATGTAGCTGAATGGTACTCAGATCTCTTCTATCAGATGCATTTCATTATATTTGAAGTCCTGGCCTATTCCATGTAAAACTGAAACCTCACACTATACATTTTAGAGTCTTGTGGCTTTCCATTATTAAAACTTTTAGCCCACGCCACACATTTAATTGTCACCAAATGATTAGTACGGACTGTGTTGAAGTGCACCATAACAGCTGGTACTTTGTAATGTGGATTCTTCTTTGGATAAGACCAGATAGGAAATCCTGTTGGAGGTTTATACGTTATGTCATCTTGTTTGACACTGTTTTCATACCAAAAGTCTTCATGTCCCATGTGTTCTCGATCTAAAGCAGTCTAAAAAAAAATCATAAACAAATTCTAATTAATAATGGTGTTTAGACTGAAGGCTCAAAGTCAAAAGCAATGTCCTAGCTAGCCTAAAATAGAGGAATACCTTTTCTGGGACCCTTCTGCCTTAAAAAGTTTGTAATCCTGCCCTATACATGCATTTCTGGAGAAAAACACAATAAAGTCCTCCACTATGAATGCATTATATGCCTGTCCCTTTTCAAGGACAAAGGTCCCATAACTCCTTAATGTTAACTAGAATTTTATATTCAAACTAAATGGAGCTTAATCTTATAGATATAAACCAGTCACTAAATGAAAACTTTTTTTGTATAAAATCCCACAACTCTGAAGTTCAAAATTCCAAATTTACAAAAAGGGAGCGTAATACTTTTTGACTGATTCAATTCACCAAAGTTTCATGACAGTTGGTTAAATAATTTTGAATTATTGTCAGACAAGCTGATGACGAGCAGACATAGGGACAGACAACAGCACATGTATCCTGTAATAAGTCCCATTAACGGACATATATATACATTAACTGTTGTCAATGAAAAAAATTAGGTTTTACACAATAATAAAATATTATAAAGCCAGTTAAACACCTTAATCAATTGGTCATGATGAGAAATTTCAAACTTTCATAATACAACTAGTTTTGTTCAAATACTTTTGTTAGAATGTCAACACTATTCAATATATATAGGAATTGATTTTAAACAGTGCCATGAGAATATCTACTTTATCCATTCAATAATGATTAAACAATTGTGTTATGAGAATGTCAAAAGTATCCAATCAGATTTGATTTAACAATAGTTTGTGTTACCTCTCCATCACAGGTTATTCCAATATGATCAGCTGACCATCTGTCATGCAGCCTCTTCTTTATCTCAGTGTCTTTACTTGTAAATGGATCTATTGTTGTATCATTATCCTGGAAAAAATAGTAGGAGCAATTTTTAATTTAAAGTTTAAATTTACAGTAAATTTTAAAATAAATGAGACATTATTAATTTACAATGAATGGAACTTTAGGAATGCAAACATTTTTTTTTTCTCTCACTTACATGTATGGCGAAGAAAGGGTAAACTTTTTATCTATTATTTCTGTAAGTACATGTAGGTTGAATAAAACAAATTTTTCTATGTTAAAGCACAAGCAAAAGCAAAAAGTAACAATTTTGTTTTTATAAGTTTGAACATCAGTAAAAAATTTATTTAAACAAGTTTTATTTGAACACAATCGTCTAATAAGCATATACACATGAGCAAATAAACTCATCATAGATACCACAATAAAAATTTATATTTGCACAAGACAAGCATTTCATCTACAAAAGACTCATCAGTAACGCTCGAATAAAAGAATATTAAAAAGACCAAATAAAGTTCAAATTTGAAGAGCATTAAGTAACAGAAATTCTTTAAAAGATTTGCAAAATACAACTAATATAATATAATGTTGAAAAGTCTTAGTATCTCAAAAATTTAAAGTTTGGTAAACAGTTAATTTATAGTTATGAACACATCAATGATAACATAAGACCAATCTGGTACTTTTACAGGTACAATGTACCTTTTTTCAGCATGATTAAACAGAACACAAGGTGCAAATCATTCTTAAAAACTTAAGCATGAGCAAATAATTTATTCATATTATCTAATAAGGTTTTTAATTTGTACACAATACTGTCACGAGTGAAGACAATATTAAAAGACAACGTCATGATCTACTTTCCTGGTACCAAACATTCTATTCTGTTTTACATTGTCTTTAATTTCTGTGTAATTTTGGTCACTCGTGGAGAGTTGTCTCATTGGTAATCATACCACATCTTCTTTTTTATATCCAGTTAATCAGTGTTCTCCCCAGGATTTTTTCAAGGCGCAAAATTCAAGAGCGCGTAACTCCTTTTTTATAGTGAACTTTTATGATCTGAATCAATCAGTCATAAATCATAACATGCAATATTGCTTAGTGTTGTGTGTTTAATAATACAGAGAATTAGTGCATTTATACAAGAATATAATAGATATATGAAATAAATTGATTTTAAACACAAAAGTTATTTATATTCAGTCAATTAAAGAAGTCAAAATATAAATATTCATCTCTGTACTCTCTGCTTCTTCTAGGGATATTGTTTCAAGATAGTGTTATTTTGTTGGACAGTCTGTTCCTCAACGTTGTCTTAATCCTCTTCAGGGTTAAAAACCCCCTCTCAATCATAATAACTTTTGCTTATACCCCCTTAACATTTCTAAGCCATGAAAACTCAGTCAGCCACTTAATTGTCACTGAAACCAGAAACATGGTGCTTGCTGTTATCACTTGCTAAAACTTTAGCTCAGTTGGGATTAGGAGAAGCAATTATAACATCTGCTTATACTGACAGCTGAGTGTAGAGGGAGGTGTATTCCCCTTTTCATAAGAAGTCATTGATCTGGAAAAAAAACCTTCTACTTCCATCATGTCTTTTGCTTAGAATTCACCCTTTGTTATTTGCAGAGAACATGTTCATTCAGAATTAATAAAATCGAATATGGTTAAGATAGTTGGTATACAACTTTTTAAAACAAAAATATTTTAATGAACAGCTGACTATAGTTTCCGTAGTTTGACATTAATTTACGCTTCCGTGTGCATTATTGTTAAAAACTATCTTTGACAGGTAGATATAAACCAAATTTCGTTAAAGTTAAGACCATTGGAATTATTTACTAGTGACATTATACAGAAGCCGCGGCGATTCCGTATCCGCGTTGACTGTCACATAATATGTTCCCGACACACGGACTCACGATCAATGTCCAATGATCATTTCATTTCTAAAAATATGACAGTTTGAAACGAATTTACCTTGCAAACAACATTTTTCACTTTCAATTAAAATAATTCGCTTCTCGTTATCTTTAATCAATGTTTATTTTAATTTTTTCAACTACAAATACTCTCATTCATAATTTAAATATCTTTAGCAATGTGTATTCAAATCTATCACGTTTATTGAACACGTTCATTGGTCGTGTTTAAATAGATTCTTCTTCTCGACCAATGAAAAAATTCGTTTTAAAAACGGTCAAGTTATCACACACGATGCTGAATACAATCTATTGGCGATCTATTTCTTTAATTTCTACACTGAAGTTTTTATTTTTTTAAATTTTCTTCTGAAAATATCTATCTTCTTGATGATCATTTATGCTAATTACATGATAACATAGTCCGATAAGGCTGAAATAAGCGTGGCTCAGGTAAAACATTGCGTAACACTGACCGACCTCTCAGCTGTGATCAGCAACTTGACAATTTTAACCAACATTTATAATGAAAATGTGAAAATTAACACGCTGCGGGATCAAGCAGTAAGGGACAGCGGCCAATTAAGACGCTGCGGGATTAACGAAAATATTATGAAGGCGCTGCAGTGCCGCAGCGTCATATCGGCCTGGGGAGAACACTGAGTTTTATAAATCCCCCCTACTGATACATAAATTCCTTACCAGTTTCAACATAAGAAGAACACATGGTCTGCCCTCCTGATACCCATAAACATTTATATGTGTGCAGTGAGATCCAAAATCATGAGCTGTCAACCTACAAGCTTTACCATCAGGTGCACTCTCATTTACACAGTTCACATAATCTGATGTTTGCTGTTGTATTGCTGAATAATCTGAAAAAAATATAATTCAAGCAAGTTTATATATGAATAGCTAATTAAAGTAAAGCTAAACTAAATTGTACATATTTTTTATAACTTACTTGTTATATACATGTAGAGGAGAGACAAACGATACCAAAAAGTACATTAAACATGTTAAACTCATAAGTAGAAAATAAATTGACAAGGCCATGGCAAAAAATAAAAAGACCAACAGACACCAATAGTACACAAAAAACTAAAGACTGAGCCACACACAAACCCCACTAAAAATTGGAGGTGATCTCAATTGCTCAAGAAGGGGATCCTGCTCCACATACATCGTATGACACCCAATGTCTAATAAAATAACTAAACTTCATGCAGGAAGTGCAGAACCAACAGGGAAAATTCAAAGAGAAGAAAGGGATCAAAATAATGATTGTCATGTGATATACATGTATTTGCCAATATGACATCTTCTTATTCTAAGGAGCATGACAAAAGTATTCGAATTAAGTTGTGGTATGCCTGAGGTGTTTTAATGACTATAGACATACAATGTATATAAATACTTTTCACACTGTGGCATTTCATGTTATCAGTTCAGATTTTGCATTTCCATCTGCATGCATATATATACAGTGTTTATGTACAGGTACAAAAATGTATACAAACAATCCAATTTAAAAATATCAAAAAAAGAACGGAAGCTAGCCATGCATGTTAAAGAAATCAATATAATATTTAACTTATAAAATGAAATTCGCACTCATTTAATCTACATGTTCTCTAGTAGAGAGTAATCATTAAAGCATCCTCCAGGACAGACATATGAATATGATAAGATCTTACCGTACATATAGAAATCCAACTGATTGAGGTACTTTTGGTATGTCTTCATGTCCCTTATGGAATAGTGGATCAAAGGACTATTATCGACATTGGGCTCAAACATCAGACCTGAAATGATAAATATACTCATTTACTGGCATTTTATATTAGATTTTTGAATAATGACTCAACATGTTGTTCAATATATGAGAGAGTTGCACAGGGTAATATGGAATTATGGTTATCTCGTTCATGTACCATTACAAACTTGAACCTACATGTACATGTATGTCAACTCGTACCAATGCAAACTTGTACCAAGGTAAATTCATACCATTGTAAATGTGTACTAACTTATTTAAATGCATTAAAATGGTGTTTAATGATGGATAGCTATATATAGATATTTAAATTTCACTCAATACCTTTTAAGTCTGCAAGGGCTGTTTTTAAAAGCAGTCAAGGTCATTACAAACTTTCATCTTTGTACAATATTCAGAATTGGAAGGTTATAATGGTACGAGTTTGCAGTGGTATGAGTATGGTACAAGTTTGCAATGGTAGGAGATAACTTGCTTCCTTGATGATGATATCACATGACTGAGGCAGCAAAGTCTTATGTAACTTTAGTTAAAGGGAAATTCCGCGATTTTTTACTTATCATCTAATTATGTTCATCTTAACATAGAAAACACATTTGCAAAGTTTTAAATTTATATTTCTTCTAATAACGGAGAAAATCAAGTATTTGTAACTTTTTTGGTTGAATTCTCGAGTGGGTCGTGACGTATTAGCCCGATTTATTGAATTCTGGGAAAAAATAAAATCTGTTTAACTCTTATAGCTTATCGACAATATACGTAATTAAAAGCGCACAGCCGACGAATGGTCGAAGTTATAAACCACAATATAAGAATGAACGAAAGTGAATATGCATATATATACCGTTTTGTATTGATTGAATTAAACTCCTATAAAATTATCTCTAGTAAATGTTTTTGAATAAATTTAATTAATTATTGTTGAGATTTTTTTCATAAAATATTTATTGAACATTTTTACTGATATTGAACTGAAAATATTTCAGTTCTATTTACCGTTATTGTTTTGATAATCATTTCAATGCAACTAATGTGTGAGCAGAGTGTGTATATTATTTTGTAAAGGTCACTGTATATTTCTCGGCTTGAGGTCAATTCGTTTACCTTGTAGCTATTTAGCCGCAGGTGTGAGTTCAAGCGTACACAGGTATAAATGTTGTTATTTGGAAAGGATAAATAGAAAGGATTAGAGTATATGCTGTCATGATGTTAATACACTAAGATTAAATACACGATGAGAATAAAGATACAATAATTAAATTGTGTAAATTAATTGAAAATAAAATTCAGATTCGTAATTCCGAAAGTGTATAAAAATAAAAGGAAACAATTTTTGATTACTTTCTTAGCGGCAATTGGCGTAAAGATTCAAATATGAAGCAAAAAATAGTAGTTTTAATCTTTAATAAAAACTAAATGCAATATTACCCAATTTGATATACCATTGTACATCTGTTTGATATCATTGACTTTACCGGAATTTCTTAACTTGTATTCAAATCTGGCTGTGTTTAATTAGTTATCAAAGGTACCAGGATTATAATTTAGTACGCCGACGCGCGTTTCGTCTACATAAGACTCATCAGTGACGCTCATATCAAAATATTTATTAAGCCAAACAAGTAAAAAGTTGGAAGAGCATTGAGGATCCAAAACTTTAAAAATGCTAATAAAATTATTGCAATTTTAAAGTTTTTAATTGACAAAAAAATACAACATACAACATGCATAATTTTTTTTTAGTTTCTTTTTAACATTTTATTCTTACATAATTAAATTCATTTGACAATCATTTACACGAACTTTTTGTGAAAAGAATACTAATTATCTAAGCTAAGGCATTATATCTTTTGAGGATTTTTGAGGATTTTTTTAAAAATTCTATGATAATAGTTGTGCAATGTTGAACATGATAGCCGTCATTAATCCAAATAAGTAATACAGTAGTTGTAATAAAAGTTATACTTTAGTCATGCATTACAGATATTGACGAATTTATAATAGTTCGTTCATACATCGTTGTTCATGAAACAATCATCATTAGTATACATGTAAGTTTCCTGACGTATAAGAGCCATTGAGGATGAGCTCCAGAGAAATCAGACTAGTTGCGTTTCGTTCGTTTGTTTGTTGGGAAAGGAGAGGAAATGCAACCGCTTGTACAGATAAACGACAGAATTACCATACAAGCATTTATAGTCAACACAATCAGAAAGAGTTCCCATCGTTAGACGGGGAATATGAAGGCTTCCAAGAATGAACAAGTGACATGTCTAACTCTGAACAGTTAGAGAACAGACTATCGACATCGAACGCTTGTTCTTGATATTTGAAACTGTATGCATATATATACGTATACGTTTATGATATAGCGATGAGTTCTGACAAAAACTAAATTCCTTCATGGTTATATCTTGCCATACGTTTATATTGGTTTGTAAGGTGATTACTCAAAATCGTTATTTGAAAATCCTGTTTGTGAGATGTAGATTCATTTCAATACAGAAATTTCGTCTATATATTTCACAAGTGTATAACACGGAGAAGCTCTGAAGGTTCATTACTCCCATTTTGTTTGGGTGTGAACCATCGATGTTTACAGCAATATCAAGGAATAAGGTGATGATGGTAGAAAGAACTATGGGCGTCATGTGGCAAATATTACATGCATATCGGACAATGAGTTGTCAATCTGTATGAAAAGTTTTCCAATACAACCATATTATTGAGAAGGAATGTTTACATGCTATACTCTCGTACTAGTATTACAGGGTTCTTGTGGCGTTCACCTTAGACACACATCATTTTAACGATGTTTAAAAAAAGACAGAACCAATTTAATGTCATATTTCCCTATTTTTTAAATATAACTAAAATTCTTTTATCTGACAAGAATATCCCTATTTAGCGAACAAGTAATTTATTCTTTTTTCGGTTATTGAATACCAAGAAAGAAAATAAATCCCGAAATTAATTTGAAACTTTGATACTCAAAAGTTTCCCAGCAAAATATTCACATCCCCTGGGGATAATTAGTGTTCGTCCAGTGGCATATATAACAATTGTGATGACGAATTCCTTCCTTTGTTTGAGAACAATCTTATTGAAATATAAATCTGTGATTTTCCTAGGTCCACAGCTTCAATGAACCAAAGCAAAAGTTATACATCGACCTGTATTTAAATCAAATTGGTTCTCTTCTTCTTTTGGTATACAACTGTAGTCTATCGACATTCGATGATTACATACTGTTGGCATACGTTGGCTAGTCTATTTACAACACTTTTACCCCTATTTATTCAAAATATATGTTTTTTTCTTATGTTCAATGTATACACGTATATATTTTAAATTGCGCTATATTTCCGTAACTTTATATCCAGTCGTAAAAACGAATCGTCGGCAAGTGCGTACATTTTTTTAAATCAATATTTCTGGTCTGTTCCAATCTGTCCTTCACTATTGACAATGACTATATATTACATTATCCCAAATTCACCCTTGGAAAAAATATTTAAATAGATTTTAATTTCATCAAATCTTATTTTTTGGGTATTATTTATATATTATGAATTATATTCTTTACACCAGAAATGTTATTTATAAACAAGCGTATGAGTTTAGTAATGACAAGTAAGACAGAGTTGTATATTATACATCTGATAGTTCAAAATGGAAAGTTATAAGTTATAAGTTATCAGCCGTGTACACTGATCAATACCTGCAGAAGTGAAACGATGCATGAACTTGCAAGCCCGACAGGAAATCGCTTGAATACCTGGACGTGTCACCTCACACCCCTCACAATACCTTTGGAAGTAATACCTTTAGCCATGCTGGTGATCAGATAAGGGAAGATCAAAATATATTTGAAAAAAGTTTATTTCTTTAAAGAATTATGAACAAATTAGATTTTCGAAAACAATTTTCACGGAACACTTATTTATGATTTCAACTTTGACTTTTCACCTGATTCCAATATCAACAGTTTAAAAACAACAGACCATGGTAATTTAAAAAAAGTAAGAATATTTTCCGTATCAAGTTAGTTAGTCGTATTAAACAACCGTACGATTGACAAGATATCGACACGCAATTACGACTACATCGGTTACTGTAGTTTTGTTTCTTTGTGGTTTATAGACATATCGTTTTTATTCATCGGGAAAGAAGACAAGATGGCGGATCTCGGAGAATTGATACTCTAAATTTAAAATCGATGGTGATCGCTTATCTAGCGGAATAAAACTTTAATATCTATGAATTTGAACATTTTTATACAGAATGAACATAAAATCAATTTTTGATTTTTTTGCGAAGTTTCCATTTAAAATAACGAAATTGATAGCTAGTTCACTGTGAAAACTGTCCAAATAGAGGAAAATAAAACATGTCAGGTAGATGAAACTTAAATAAATGTGGAAATAAATGAAATATAATCAATAAGATAAATCTGATTTATATGGATCAAAGGCTTTTAGTCAGCTCCAGAAGTGACAAAGCAGTGCATCAATTTTGGACGAGCAAATATCCAGTTTTTGAAAGCAGACAAGCTCTGACATCCCACTGACCCAGTATCTGGCAAAATAGCTGTTGGGTGTCTGAGCAATCTCTGTTACTACTGTCATTGAGGAATTGATCTGGAACAACTTGACCAATTCTGCCAGTCTCTGTAGTCAAAATACATGTAGTTATGACTTCTAGGAAGGCTATTTTAAATTATTGCTTTTACACCTTCCTGGGACGTGGATGTAAAGTGTGAAAGAAGAAAAAAATATAATAGCCTTTAAAGACATCATAATTATTTGGACTACCAGTATGCCAGTTTCTGATACTGGTCATAAAAAATTACCTTTTAGCTTGATTTCTTCTGCAAAAGATGGTTCAATAACTCGAGCTGGAGCTTTGTCACTGCCGTTGTGATTCGATGCTACCACAATAAGTAAAATAACGATTATTAAAAAGATGACACCACCAATCATGAGGAAACAACGACTTTTTCTTCTCATTCGAAAGCATGCAACTTTGACGGTGTCACTCTTCAAATTGGATTTCCTTGAGATTACAGAAATCGGATAAACCCCTGTGCCAAAATCTTCATTATGTTCATTTTCTGAGTGCAGATATAAATTCTCGGGGACATCTACTCTGTCATATTTCGATTCCATTTCTGGTATTTTTACTTTATTGTGACTCACAAGTCAAAGTCGCAAATGTAAACAGGTGCAACGGAAGTTATTGAAGAGATTGAAATGCCATCTATCACAACAAGGGGACATAATTCAGTTGATCTACCCAATACCCGTAATATCTTTTAGAAAAGATCAACAACAAAGTACCGATTTAGTTTTTGACAAGCGAATATCTGCCCTAAGTAAAACATTTGGTGATGTGATTTAATATGAACATCCTTTATCTCTACTTTCTTTGAAAAATCAGTGGCCTTGATGATTTGATGGTATTTGTTTAAATAGGCCATGTAAATATGCCTCTGAATAGGCTAACCAAGAGTTACATGTTTTATTAGATTCTCAGTCTGCAAGGTGTAGATTATATAAGTATTTGGTAACAAATGCAGTTTGTAATTTTATTCACAGAAATACATTCCTGTACTTTTTCCTAAATGTATAACAAGGATAAGTTTGTCTTCACATAACCTTTGTATTGAAAATGTGCTATTCGTTTGTCTTCACATAACCTTTGTATTGAAAATGTGCTATTCGTTTGTCTTCACATAACCTTTGTATTGAAAATGTGCTATTCGTTTGTCTTCACATAACCTATGTATTGAAAATGTGCTGACTTTGAAACCTGGATTTTTTTTATGAAGAGATTTGGTTAACTTATAGTAAGGCTTTTGAAATAGACCGACTTAAAAATCATGGTAATTTTGATATTTGATGATAAAGTTGAAAGTCAAGGCCATATTTGGCCTAAAGTAAACGTTGTCCTTTATATAAGCCCCGGCTTTAAACAACATCACTATACAACTTGGAAAATTAATCCGTTTGTAATATGTATTGTTTCTACACATACAACCAACACTTCCAAACCAAATATTTATTTATTTAAAACAATTAATTAAGTAAATTATAGTTACGAAATACAGCCCATATGAGTCGTTTGATAGTTGTTCAATCCCTTAGATACTTCGATAAATTGAAAATTTAAGTACAGTATATATAATGGAACTAAGGGTCTACTGATGTTCGATAATTCAAACATAAGATGACTTCTACACTTTGTTTAAGTGAAGCGTAGTAGTAGTACAAGCGGATTCCGAGTTTAGTTACACATCGACAGAGCGAGCTAGGTTTACATTATATGTCGTCATTGCGCGTGTCATCTCATGCATATGAAAGATTGTGACGTTACGCGTTCAAAAGAAAACAAAGAAATTCGAAATCAACAAAATGCTGACTTGCAATAGTTTAGCTGATAATGTATGGAACGCGTTGACAGTTGTAGGTTCTTAACATGAATTTTGATAACAATCAAGTGAGAGTTTTTCAATTTTTTATTCGTGGTAAAGTATGGATTAACAACAAGATTAGTTTATAAGTTTAATTAGGTTCGTTATCGAGTTTGAGTTTACAAAAAAACTTAGTTTTAGAGACAGTTCGAATTCAAATTGAGTCAAAATGGTTTAGTCTTGAAGAAAAACGTGTCATTCTCTACAAAACATGCATTGATTTATTTTTCAATTACAGGCTTTAAAGATAATCTGAACACGTTGCTGTGTATACATTGTTTCATAGTTATGACCCACGTACCCAAATTCAATACGAGATTTCATTTATTTTACAGCACTGTTCACTATTATTTATGCTGTTTGAAACATTTCCATGGACACCTATTTGTAAAGTTCTCACTTTGATCGTCACATGCGTGGTGCTACAGGTATTGTGGAAAAGAAGAAACACAGGTAAACACATTTATTTGTTTTTTTATTTACCGGTTCCTTTTCTCTTTTTATTTTATAGATTTTTATCACCTGATTTTACTTGTAGATCAACATCTGGTTACCCATTTGAATTTTCAATTAAATGTATGAGTGTAGCCTTCTGGTGTGTTATTTTTCATTTGGATTTGTTTGTGCCATTCGATTTGTCTATTTTACGTTTTCCGTTTAGAGTTTTGTAAACTTTTTGTCTCATGCTCTCTGTAATAAACGACATGCTAGAAGATGCCCGCGAAATCGCGGTACAATAGGGCAATTGTTGAAACAAAGACTTTTTTTTAAATTTCGCGGGCAGTACGTCGACTAAGAATGCGCGAAAGCGTATGAGACACGGATCGATAACTGTCTCGGAATCGGGATATTTGCTCAAAATTTGGACAAGGTTCACTTATGGCACAAAATGGCCTAAAATACCAACTTTATCATAACACACCAAAAAGGTCTCAATTTGGTTCATAAATTTTATAAGTCCAAATGCTAAATATGTCAATTCTTTTCATACACGTCATAAGAGTTCATGTAATATTTTTCAAAGTAAGCCCATTTCGGACATTTTGTCAAAATATGACGATTTTGTGCATTTTTCAGACCTAAAAGCTTTAGAAACGCCTTGTCCGCCACCTACGATCCAAAATGTTTTGTCACCAAAAGATTCCAATTTTGATATAGAATTCATCAATATAAAAACTTTTTGGATCGTAGAAGGCAAAAGGTTAAATATGCCAAAAACAATTAAAATTATGGGGGAAAAGTACCTTTGACCTTTTTAATACAAATTATGTTTAATTAAGGGGTCATAGCTCCATAAATTGTAAAGGAAAGTGCCAGAATTTATTTGTTTTCTTAATAGTACTATCCCAAGTATTTTCTATGTGAAATTTGTAATTTTTTGGCCCGATTTAAAAAACATTAAAAATCCAGGGCCAATTAGAACCCTTCGTGAACCTTCTCCTTTGGCCGCGTTTTCTGTGAAAAAAAGATTGTTTTAAAAACAAATTAGGAAGTGCAAAACACTACAATCATACGTCATATCACAAATACTTCCGACTTGTTAGCGGCTCAATAAAATCGGTTTCTTCCTTTATTATTATATTGGAATTTTCTCATTGTTGAAGGCCGTACGGTTGTCATTTTGGTCTCTTGTGGACGGTTGGCTCATTGGCAATCATACCACATCTTTCTTTTTTTTATAGATACAAATCCTGTGACCACGCTTCGCTTACCGGGGATGATCTCCAGATTAAAAGGAGCTAGCTTTTTCTATAAAGTTCAACTAAAGTGACAGTGATTTTATGTCTGGTTCATGAAGTTTGGTAGTACAAAAATAGCTACTTCTAATCTTAATATACTATTCCAACGAAACGACCTGGCAACAGGGGTTCTAAAATGGTCACAAGTCTTTATTAAGCTTTCATATGATACCAACCTAATTACCAAATATTTTACCCTTCAACAACGTTACAATTATGCGTAGGAAATATTTTGTTATATATATAGTATTTTCCTGTATGTTCTTTCTGACAAAGTTAAATCTATGTGTAGGAATTATTTTGCTTAACTTGTGTAGTACGTACTTTCCTGTATGTTCTTTCTGACAAAGTTAAAGCTATGCGTAGGAATTATTTTGCTTAACTTGTGTAGTACGTACTTTCCGCTATATGTTCTTTCTGTCAAAGTTAAATCCATGCGTAGGAATTATTTTGCTTAACTTGTGTAGTACGTACTTTCCTATATGTTCTTTCTGACAAAGCTAAATCTATGCGTAGAAATTATTTTGCTTAACTTGTGTAGAACGTACTTTCCTGTATGTTCTTTCTGACAAAAATACATCTATGCGTATGAACTATTTTGTTTGACATTTGTTTTAGTTCTCTGTATTTTTTTTCTTATTGAGCCCTGGGAACAGTGCATGTATCCGTAATATATATGTTCATGTCGAGCCCTATAATCAGTGGTTTTAAACATTATATAAGATATGCTCCTAGTATGTTGATATTCAATCTTAACAAGTTACTTGGAAAAGCACATTTTACATTGTAGTACGTCAATGGGATGTATTAATCTTCTATGAACCTCT
The DNA here is from genome assembly GCF_963676685.1 of Mytilus edulis. Lineage (NCBI taxonomy): Eukaryota > Metazoa > Mollusca > Bivalvia > Mytilida > Mytilidae > Mytilus > Mytilus edulis. The sequence continues at coordinate 60,778,379 of NC_092353.1, read as the reverse complement.
GGAAGATCCATGGAAAGAACTTGTAGGACATCCATCTAATTATCAAAAAGATGTGGTAAGTTTATGGGTAATTTGGTCAATAAAATATAAGTTCTCTTGCCAATTTGACATTTGAAAAATTACAATTTTTTTCACTGAACAGTCAGAAAAGGATAATAAACAAATATAGACCAGGTCTGACTATTCGAATACATATTTATTTCATTTTTATGTATTTTAAATAGTAAGAAAAGTATTTTACAAGATTCGTTGCAAGAAGCCGTCTCAAAGATATAGCGAAGATATCAGCTTTTGACCAGTGTTTAATGTCTCACTTTGACATGTTTGAGATGACGAACATTAATAAATGCATCGCTTTTTTTGCTTTTTGTACCGATAAACATTACACTGAGCACAATAGATTAAACTTAACACTCGACATAACACTGAACACTAGACATTAAACTTAATACTCGATATTACACTGAACACTAGACATTAGACATTAAACTTAACACTCGACCTTACACTAAACACTAGACATTCAACTTAACACTCGACTTACACTGAACACTCGACATTAAACTTAACACTAGACATTAAACTTTACAATGGACATTACAATAAACACTTGACATTAACTTAAGACTCGACATTACACTGAACACTATACACTAAACTTAACACTAGACCTTACACTGAACATTCGACATTACATTGAACAATTGACATTAAACTTAACACTCGACATTAAAAATTAACACTCGAAATTAAACTAAAAACTCGACATTACACTGAACACTAGACCGACATTACACTGAATCCTAGACATTTAACTTAACACTCGACATTACATTGATCACAAGCTATTGATTGGTGTAGTGGTTAGTGCATCGGACTGCTAACACAAAGGTTCCTGGTTCGATTCCCGTTCTGGGATGACAATTTCAGGGACTGAATTTTCGGCTCTCCTTTGACACCATCTGCGAGTATGGTCTTAAAGGAAACGATGATAGTCCGTCGGAAGGGGACGATTAATGGCTGACCCGTGTTAAGAGAGAGCCATATCTCTTGCACGTAAAAGACACCCTTGTAGATTTCGAAAAAGAGCAGGATAATGCCGCTACAAGGCAGCACTCGCATCCGCAATGTGGAAAGGAATTAATATAAGTTGCAAAACTTGTTTCCCAATTCAATATAAATAAATATGTTTTAACTAAGCTAATGATTTAACATTCGACATTACACTGAACACTAGACGTTATACTTAATACTTGACATTTATCAAAGACTTATGCGTAACACTTTAATAACACTAGGTATTACACAAGACATTTAACTGAACAATATACATTGTACTCAAAATTTGAGATTACACTGTACTTTGGACATTATACTTAAGGTAGAATCATGGTATATACATACCGCCATCTTCGATTGTACAAACACAGTAAAAAACCGGTCTAGTTATTTGCCCAAATCAGCAAATTTGGATACAGATTTGCAATGTATTGGTTAGACTGTTTATTTATTATAAAGAAAACTTAGTGATTTATTGAATAATACAAAATATTTAAACAAATATCAAAGTTTTTGCTTTTAGAATATTTTTTTCTTCAAATAAGTCATTTAAGGGAAGATAACTCTTTTAGTAAAAAAATTTACACTGGACTGATATTTTTTTTAATTTTTACTTGTAGAAAAAAAACAAGTTCGGTGACACCCTTTTTTCTTTTTGTTTTCTTGAAAAATATTAATATCTTTTCACAATTTATTTCAAAATTCTATCTCATAGATTTTTTTTTATGCGCACAAATGTGTTTTTCCATGAACAATCTCAACATATTTAGGCAATTTTCAACGACTCATAGCTTGAAAAATAGCATGGTGACCCATACTTTATTTTTTATTTTTGAAAAGAGCATAGTAAATTCTTCATTTTGGCTAAGTATAAGAAAATTCTGTCTCAAAAAATATATACTTATGACCTACCTTAATACTAGACATTTCATTTAACTTTAAACTAACCTTTTGACTTTTGGACATTGTTTTGCTTAGTAGCATTCGTTTTCTTTCTTAATTTATACTGGTATATTTTAATATATCTTCTTTTTTTATGTTTTCAGATCGACAACGAAACGACAATGTTGACGAAGAAAGCTGACTTTTATATTCAACATTATTCATATTTCTGATAATAAAGATTACGTTATTTGACTAACTTCATAGTGTTTTATTTCTTATTAATGAAATGAGATGTGCGACACACGCCAATAGATAGTAAAACAATTATAAGAAATAACAGAAAGATTTTGGGGCAACATGCAGTCACCCATTCAAAATGCCTAACTTCGAATCGTCCTTAGTCTGAAAAAAGTTGTGAATAATTTTAACCGACACAAGCAAATATCTGCTATTAGCATACAACTGTTCCCAGAATGTTTGATTTGGATGCAGAAAATTAATATTCGAGTGCTACCACGTTTGTAACGTCCATTTTGATTAGATAACGTCACTTATTTACATGACATCAATTGACAATTGATGCTATGGGACGTACGCGCAAGCGCAGACGGCAAATGACATATTTTAAATACATGTTTTAACGTTGTTTTCTGTCAGTTTCATTAGAATGGGAGATAACAATATTGTATTTTAAGCTTTGATGGCATCAATTGGGGATTTGATGGTCGCAAATTAAGTTTACTGGTGACGCGTTAGCACAAAGTACTAGTTTGAAGTGTTTGAACCAGTGTTATCTGCAAAAACTTCCATAACCATGTTTGTTATAAATTTCAGGTGATATCAAAAAAATTTAAAATGACAGGAGCAAAAATGGAAAAATATAGCAATAAAAGGGCTACCCAATGTGTATAGTATTCAGAACACATCACGTGACAGAAATAAAAAGAAATGATTCTGTCTGTAGGTAGTCTGTTGCATGGCAAACATTTGAAAGCAGATTTCAATTGCCAACAATACATTTCCAAGTCACATTTCGGTCTTGAACTGAATTACCTCAAATCGTTTGCCGCATCAGAAAAAAGGGTCAACATATGCCATTTTTGTTATTTTTGTGAAATACGCTGAGAACTTTTTGAATCAAAACTGTTCAACTATCTTAGACTTTAATATGTTCTTGTTGGGGCCAAAATTAAAGGCAAGTTGAATATTCACTTTTGTCGTGGTCAAAGGACAAGGTACACTAAGGGCCGTATTTGGCCCCCTATTTTGTCAAAAAATAATTTTCACCTTATAAATGAACTGAGCATCATCAAATATCTTAATATATTTGTTCTTCAATACCACATGCCCAATTTGTCTTCTAGTATGGCAGAAACTTGATTTTGAGTTGGCTAAAGTGTGTTGATAACGTCAAAATATAGAAAAATGTCCATTTGTGTATTATTATGTTCAGGAGTTATGACCCTTTATTAATACTTAACTGTGATAATACATATTATTGTTATGCACATGTGTTTGGTTTTTTTTTTAAATACGACAAGCTGTCGATACCTATATTTTGGCATTGCACAAGGTCGTGTTTTTCTCTGACTGATAATGAAGCCTTTTTACTAAATCCATTGGATGTTAGATGTGGCACTGACTGATACAATCATTTTCTTTATTGCTATTAGCGCTGTTAGTGACTGTGAATACCTTCAGATATATACTTAATGTCTTTTTTGTTGTTATAGAGTTGAGGAATGGATACATATCCTGTCACGTCCAGATATGTTTGTCTGCTTTGTGTCGATCTAATGAGTAAAGCCATTTTCGACTGATTTGTATAGTTTGTTTTTATGTTGTGCCGTTACACCACTGTCCCATGTTAGGATATAGTTAATATCTCTCAAATATGTTTAACACCGCCACATATCAGTTGTATGTGCCTGTCCCAAATCAGGAGCCTGTATATCAGGGGCTGTCGTTGGTTTATATCCGTCATATTGGTTTTTCGTAAATTATTTTGTTATGAATTAGGCCGTAAGTTCTCTCAAAGGGATATTTTTTTATGTCGATGCCGTTAATAGCCGACTATACGGTATTGGTTATTCTCATTGTTAAAGGCCTTACGGTTACCTTTAGTTCCTCACATCCGCTTCATTTGATATTTGGTGAAAAGTTGTCATTGGCAAGGATACCACATCTCCTTAATCTTATTTTAAATATTATCAATGAAAAAATGAATTTCGTTGTGAATAGTAAAAAAATAACTGACCCTACTAGAACAATCATTTACCAAACACTTAAAAAGTCAAGTTCGTTGATTGCAGTTTAGACTTTTGTATACACATTGACCGCAACGTCTACATCGATATCGTTGCGCATGCCGTTGGTTGTCTTTACTGGAGAATTGTGACGTTACGTAAAACCATTAGCTACCATTATTGCCCAAGCCTTGACGAAAAGTGAAAAAAGTAGTTGTGTTACTGTTCGTTGTATAGAATTCGCTGATCAATTCGCTAGTATGGCTGTTATTTTGTTAGCAAGTCTTGTTACTATGTTCCTAGTGCAACCGTGGTCAGTAGATAATCCTACTGTAGAACTGTGAGTATAAAAATTGTCTGGATTAAGTATTCAGTATTATAAGTAGAATTTACAATTAAAAAACTAGAAACCAGCATAAGTTAATAAAGATTCTAATATGACGTGCTTCTTTCGCTTTGTGAACAACACTGTGATAAAATTCTCGATATATCTATACTTAGCGCAGACTCAGAGATATACATAATAATGGCTGTTACAATATACTTCCCACGTAAATCTACATGTATTGGAACCTATTTGCAGACCCTTTGCCGATTTTATTGATTTAAAAGGTGCAATTAAAAAAAGACAAAATAACTGTTATTCTTATTCGGATGCATAATTAAAAGCAGTAATGCACAAGAGCTCGGAGAAATCAACAAAATAAAAACAGATATTTGAGCTTTATCTAACAGGGAGTAAAAAAGATCAGCCACACACACACCAAACCAACCCTCGCTTCAGTATTTTAATGACCGTATTTGTCCTATTAGAATCGAAATAATTTATGGAAGCCATAGATTGTTGGAAATTTACACATGGCCTGGGCCGTGATATTCGTTAATTTTATCCCTCGCTAACGCTCAGGATAAAATTCGAATATCACGGCCCAGGCCATGTGTAAATTTCCAACAATCTATGGCTTCCATGAATTATTTCTTAAATAGCAAAACATTTTCGCGGTATCACTAATTTTCATAAAGAAGAATTGAAATTCAGTGACGGCAAAGGAATCCATGTATAAAAATGTACAAATATTATTATTGCAAGTGATTATAGACTAGTCTAGTTGATGGTGTTTATTTCCATCGTTTCCGAACTAGTTTATGCAAATACAAGAAATTTCAAATATAACCGATTAGAATTGATGCCTCATTTGGTTTGTTCAGTATACCAATATATTGTTTTAACTTTTGCCGAGTAACTTTAATTGTTTAACATGTTTAACCACTACAACAATTGTGTAATAAATTCACTAGTTCGAAAAATATGAAAATGTCTTTATACAAATGAAAAGGATGGCTACTTTTTAGTTTCAAGACAGATTATATGTTGGGTTTTTTTCTTTCAGAAAGGAACCAGAATTTGTTTTTGATCCTAGTGAATTGGAATTTATTGATTATAAGGTAAAGTTATTTTCTCATTGTAATTATTGGTCAATGTCAGGATCCAAAATCAGATTTATCGCAACACGCATACTTTTCGATACTTTGCATAGCGAAACACAGATCGATTGTTGATGTGGTGAATAATCAAGTAAGAGTTCGAGTTCCAGTTCGAGTTAAAGACTGAGTCTAAGGTGTGTCTAAGGTTGCGTTATACACGGGATTAAATTCCATTTCAATTTCCTTTAATTTGCTCTCCAACTTTAGCGTATTATCAAAAATAAAAATGTTCGATTTCAAGCAAAACTTTGAGTTACAGATTGCTTGAAACCCATTAATTTCCTTTTTTCTTTTTTTGTAGGATTCTCTTAGGTTTGAAATTGTATCATGGAACATTTTTTATAAAGTTTCTATTGTTTTCGTTTTGATCGTTTGTGCTGTAGTGTGGCTATTATGGGGAAGATGCAATGAAGGTAAATATATATATTTGAATGTCATGTTTGACAATTTCACTGAATATTTGTAATGGCTTAAAAGTTCTTTAATTTTAGTTTAAACATATTTAATTCTTTAATTTTGCGATGATTATTTGAAATCAATTTCGACGGTACCTTACACCAGCTGCAAAGATAGAAAATTAAGGCTTATATGTCTCAAATTTCGCATCTAAGAAATGAAAGTCTACATTTTTTACAAGCTGGCATATAAACTTTTAAATTAAATCATTATATGATACACTAACAATGGCTCTAAGAAGCAACTCAACCTCTTTGTTTTTCTCTCTTACTCAGAACTCATAAAAGAAAGTTTTTGCAATAATGAAGAGCTAGAGATTGAAGGTAAGTGTTAAAAGGTTTAAATTATCATTTTTATATTTTTATTGGGGTGTAAAAGCCGTGACCGAATCCTATGAAACACATAAGCCCTTCAATGTCTTCATATTAAATGTGCGCACGATCAACGCTTTTATACCTATATAAAGTTTATAAGAAACAAGCCTTCAGTTCTTATAACTTTATTGTTATGCTACAGCCATGAAATTAGGAGTTATATCAAGTTTTTTGTTTGTTTTTCTATGCATTGCTTTAAAATTGTCATAGATAACACGGGCAGTCAAACATTCGGGTGTTGTATTTTATATGGAAATTAAATATGATAGGTACTCGTTGCACAACGAATACAATTAAAATCTTAACACGTGAAATGAAACAGATATAAGAGGAAGTTAATAGATATTCATGGGGAATGTGAAATGGAGAAAAATAATTCAATACGCATATATTCAACTGCATGTACATTTAAAAGTTATCATTTTTGCTTAAATTTTATATTTCTATTTTTAGAGTTAGAAGGATATGTAACAAGCTTCTTTTACCTTCAAGAAGAAAACTGGGATGATATTATGGGAAATATTCAGATGCTTATTAAAAGCTATGGTAGGTTGATTTAATTGAAAATTGGACTTGTATATGGGTATATTATTTCTCTTATTAAACCAACATATCACAATAACTGCATGGCCTTTTCTCAGACCATCAGCCCCTTTTCAACTTACCTTCATTTTCAAGTGGCAGTCCAACATTCTCGTCAAGAATCCCTTCATCTACCTTTTTAAACAACTTTTACTCATCCTGAATATATACATAAAACATTTACCACCGGACGTTCTGCAAGTAGTGATCAATCAACCAAAAACTAATGTTTTGCGAAACCAAAATGATAAAACATTTCAATGAAAATAAAAAAGAAGATGCAGTATGATTGCCAATAAGATAATTCTACACAAGAAACCAAATGACACAGACATTAACAGCTATAGGTCACTGTACGACCTTCAACATGGAGCAAAGCCCATACCGCATATTCAGCTATTGAGGCCCCTAAATGATAAATGTAAAACAATTCAATGGAGAAAACTAATGTACAACAATATGAACGAAAAAAAGTAACACAGCGAAAAACAACAACCACTGAATTACAGGCTCCTGGCTTGGGACAGGCACATACATAAGAATGTGGCGTGATTAAACATGTTAGTAGGATCACAAGTTAACCCTCCCATAACCCGTGACAGTTGTGTAACAGTACAACATAAGAACGAACTATAAAAATCAGTTGAAATCTGCTTTTTTAAAAACATAAATTTGATAAAAATCTATCCCTCCAAACAAACGAAAATAAGCACCCGTGCATGATTACACATTGTGAATACTGTTTTCCTTTTTGTTGCATTTATTTTCTGCGTTGTAATATATATTTGTTTTTTGTTTTTATTCTTTCAGACCAATGACGAAGATGGCTGTATATGACAGTGATGATTTTCATCTTGTTTCTTCTTTGTGTATTTGTTTTTTGTTTTATGATTCAATAAAATACTTGGTATCACGTAATTAGGTCTTGAACTTTTTCACGCCAAGGTAAAATGTTAGCACTGCTCAATAGAAACCAACTAAAAAAAACACTGAACTCAATTAAACCAGAATAAAAATGACAGCCACACCACAAAACCTACACTACAAATGCCGAAAACATCTGCAATATTTGGGATAAAATTACAAATAAACCTGTTCCACATAAACATATGACATCATTTTGAATTTGACTCTAATATTGGTCACTGTACTTCAAAGTTATTTTGAATCATCAGCGCAATCGAGTCTTTTTAACCGATTTTCAAAAACAGTTCAACCTTATCCTGAATACTGAAAATGTCATTAAGATTATGTATGTACTAAACAACCATATTCTCCTTATAACTTACCCAAATCCAGGACATTATTTAATAAGCATGAATCATTACTAAGCAAAAGGCTTAATTCAAGTCGTAAATTGATCACTAGACTATCAAAATGAGATCAAACCCATGTGACATAAGACCAGTACTTATTTAAATAAACGCATTTATATTTCCGATGTATTGCATAGCGACTGGTCAAGACTGGTCGTTGGGGCGTATAAATGGAATCAAACAATATCAAATGACAATGTCAGATGGATACCTATACCTGTAAAAACAATCAACACACTAAATATTTTTGACTTGTCATGCATAGTTTTGTAGGAACTGACATCTTGAAAACTTATCTTGACAGACAACTTAAGGGGTCAAAGACATTTGGACAATTTTCTTCTTCTTCAAATAATTGCACACACAACAGACTAAATCATGGAAATGTAACGCAACAGTCCAATTGGTATCTTTTAACTTCTATCCTTTGTTGACACAGCTTAGCTATTAAGTTAAACACAGATTCTACTGGGCAGAATTGATAATGTTCATGACATAAAAATGTATTATGGTAAATATAAACCAACATTACATACCCGACTAGGTGCAGAAAGAGCTTAAATTGCACAAATGTCAAATTTTTAAATTTGTAAGTGAATCAACTAGATATCATTGAGATGGGAGCCATCTCTGTGGGCCCCGCTGTGAATAATGTGCATTAAAAAATTGTATCTTTACCATAGGACATGGGTTTGTCAACTGAAATCAAAGTTTTTGACCTTGACCTTTGACCTATGAAGTTGTAAATAAATTATGACACACCCTTTGGTGTTGGTTTATAAACATGTCAAGTGTAAACTTTGAAATGATAAAGGTTCTCAAGATATAGAGCGGACACGATCTTTACCATAGGACATGGGGTTGTCAACTGAAACCAAAGTTTTTGACCTTGACCTTTGACCTAGGAAGTTGCACATAAATTATGACACACCCTTTGGTGTTGGTTTATATACATGTCAAGTATAAACTTTGAAATGATAACGGTTCTCAAGATATAGAGCGGACACAATCTTTACCATAGGACATGGGGTTGTCAACTGAAACCAAAGTTTTTGACCTTGAACTTTGCCCTAGGCAGTCGTTCATAAATTATGACACACCCTCTGGTGTTGGTTCATATACATGTCAAGTATAAACTTTGAAATCATAACGGTTCTCAAGATATAGAGCGGACACGATCTTCACCACAGGACACAGGGTTGTCAACTGAAACCAAAGTTTTTTTACCTTGACCTTTGACCTAGGAAGTTGTACATACATCATGACACGCCCTCTGGTGGTGGTTAATAAACATGTAAAGTATAAAGTATGAAATCATAATGATTCTCTAGATATGGAGCGGACACAAAGTGTTATGGACAGATGGACGGACGGACACACTGATCACTATAGGGGACCGCCTTTGGCGGGACCCTAATAATGGACCAACCAATCAATTAAAAGACTTCATTGTCAATACTTGATTTTCTTACAAATCGGTGGAGGCTTATGAAATTCATTACAAATGGAGGTGTGCATTTATTGGCAGAAGTTAGTCGAATGTTAATAATCCTATTAAATGATTTTTGGTAAATCTAACAATGCTGGTATATTTTGCTTTTATTCTCTATCAATGCCATATTTTAATATAGTAACCATGCATGTTTAGGTTTGTAAAACATCGTCATTTAAATGCCAAAATCCCTTTACAGAAATTTCAACATTTAGGTATATATTTTAAGGCTCACTATTTATGCGGTAAATGCACAATTTCTGCGCATCTAAACTACTTTTCAAAATAATAAGCAATATTGATAGAATTTGTCACAAACATCAGTAAAGGAACGCAACTCCTATAAGGCGTCAATATATGGTCTGTTTTATTGGCATTTTTGTGAATTTATATTGTTGATAATTTTTCGCTATTTCGTTTCTGTGTATCTATTACAGTTTTCAAGATATATTATATGCAAAAATGCTAAATTTGGTAAAATAAAAAGGCTTAACTTAAGGGCAACACTCCTATCAGACATCTTTGATGGTTTATTTCATAGTATTACACTATGTTTCAATATAGCTAACGTATTTTGGATGAACCCTATATTCAACATTCCAATCTTCTCTTAAAAATATGTTAGTTTTTTGTGTGCTTGGTACCAATCTATTGAGTAAAGTCATGAATTTATAACTTATTTTTAGTTTGCCTTTCAAGCTTCATGGGATGGTTAAGGATGTTTACTCCTCTATTTTTTTAATTTTTGCCAGATTTTCGGAATCCTCTGGTTTTATCCATGTATTAACATTAAAAAAAAATTGCCCACTAACCCCTACTTTTCTTTTCATATTTTTATTACATGTTGTTTAAAAAGCCATATTTCAAAATCTTATGAAATCCTTGTTATTTTTTCATAGTTTTTTAAACAAAAAAGTGCCAATGTTAAGTGAAAGAAAAATCTAGAGAGAATTCTTTCCCGCCAAATTTTTAATGGCTTATATCTCGAAACAAGCACATTTTTTCTGCTTATTTAATTTCTCTATTTATATACTATAAATTTATAACAGTCTTTAAAAAAGCTTGTTATTTTAAAACCGAGTAGCAAACATCCTGGTTGTGCCTGTCCCAAGTTAGGAGTCTGTAATTCAGTGGTTGTTGTTGGTTATGTCTGTTACATTGTATTTTGTTAGTTGCTTTGTAATCAACCATACTTTTGGTTTTCTTGTTGACTTGTTTCACACTTAGTGATGGTTGGGCTTTTGAAGCTGACAATATTAAGGTTTAAATTTTGCTTATCGTTGAAAGTATGCTTTTATCCGCGTCATTATACTCTTCATGCCAAATCATACATCTTCATATAGATATTAGGCTCCATGTTGAAGGCTGTACTTAGACCTATAAAGATTTGCTTTTACAAATTGTGACTTGGATGGAGAGTTATCTGATTGGCACTCATGATCATACCACATCATCTTATATCTACCTACAAAAAAGACCAAAATTCATCTGTTTTTTTAGTATTTAAATATTCCAAAAATCAATCAAAGACAAACACATGTACATGTATATGTGTACTTGCACATGTGTACATGTATATGTGTACTTGCATAAAGTCGATTTCTATCCTATGCAGCTCATATCATTACCGTCTTTTGGTATGTATAGTGCGCATTTGTGTATAATGCGCACCCCTTTGTGGTCCAAGAAACGAGAGAAAAAAAGTTTATTGGTCATATAATATTCCTAGACATTTTCGGAAAAGTTACAGCTCAAAAATCGGCAAACAGGTATATAAAAGGCCATTCAAGCAACTATATAACTTAACAAAGTCAAAACAGTAATAAATATAGTATAGAAAGATTTTATTTACAGACTGAGTAGTAATAAAACTTCCATAGATCAAATGTAAGTAAGTTTAGTCAGCCTATACATCAACAGAAATAAAATAGTATTAAAGCTTTTAAAATAAATAACAATACATCAACATAACAAATAAATAAAACACATTCTTGATATATATTACAACTTGCTTTTTCCTTTAAGAAATTTATTACATTGTCATAATAGAATAATGAAGAATAATCCACCTTTCAATTTTCTACCAACAAAAAAAGTTCTTTTTGTTAATGATATTACATTAAAAATGGAAGAAGAAGGGTAGGAAAGGCTTATAAAATGCCTCCACAATCCTAATGCTTTCTCTAATAATTTTGGATACATTCAATAGACGTACAACCATAAATGAAAATTCCTTTCCTACCATCAGATTCATATTATTGGAATAACGCTTAAGTTGATATTTAAGTTAAAACCAACAATTATCTTACCAGAAGAAAACAATGAATAAAGCACCATAACTGTTGAAAACTGGCATTATAATTCCCCCTTTGGAATCATGAATAAGGGAACATAAATAGCCAACATTTCTCAATCTAAACTGAATTTTTAAACTATTCGCCCCATACAGGCAACAGTTGGTGCCTAAGTGAACTTGATTAAAGAGATAATATCTGACCAACCTATCCAGCAATAGTTACCTCCTAGTAGTTCAGGTACATTAACTCCCATTTGAAGCTCTACAGAGAATACATAACTAACTGACACCATGCATCACTGTTATGATGAAATTTGAAAGCAAGAAATTTTTATCAAAATTTCTCACAAATAAGTATACTATTTACCCTTAGTAGATCCAAAAGCTCCAAAATCTTTTTTTCAGAAAAATGTTACCTCCCTCTTATTTACTACACTTGATAACAACCACCTTGAAAAGAGCCAATCTTTTTTAACAGTTTGCACTGTTAGTCACTATTCCAATGCCCTAGACTTACAAAATTTGATTCCAACTTGTAAGTTTTGGCAAAACTTTGTTAAGACACACAAGGCAAAGGCTTGAATATTGATCTTTAGAAAAGATTTTGGTGCATACTGCTAATAACATTTTCCCTATGTCCAAATTTCAACAATGTAGGAACAATGTAACCTCCCTCAAGTCAATTTGTAGTTATATCCCTTTGAAAAAAAATATTCTTACTTCATTGAAAATATTTCTACATCCTTTACAACAGTGGAAACAATATTTTAGTACAATATTTAATTTTATTATTTATGCTTTCCTTACGTACATGTATCATTCGTTTTCCTAAAATTAACTTATATTTGACACACATTACAATGCAAGTTACCTTCCAGAAAGAGAGACAACTCTTGCAAACTATAAACTGCAAGGTCAACTAAATGGATTTCAAATGAGAAATGATTGCTGCTTTTAAAAAAATATGGGATGAACAAATGTTGTTGAACATAACTTTTGATAATATTACTTGATTTTTGGAACCATTTACATTTCATAGAATCATAAGATTTAGGAAATTTGATGGGCTTGAAAACCAAATAACCATTCATAAAAAAAACTTTGAAAAGAAAAAGATCACCTTAATAAGTCATGATACCTAGTAGTTACAGCAATTAGAAACTAGAAACATCTCAGGCTAAATAGAGTATGGTAAAATTCCTTCAATCTATTTTTAGAGAGAAACTTAAAATATAGATACTTGTTGACATAGATCCTTTTCATTTGTCATATCCAACATGTAAATGTTTCATTTGACTAAATGAAGGGAAAAAATGCATAAATCTGCTTTTGTAGACAAGAATTCTACACACTGTATGCAATAAACAACAGCACCATTTTAATATTTATATGTACTTGGTATTGTTCTATAAGGAGAAAAGACATTTACATGGCACTTATATATTTGTTAGTATAAACATGATTAAGTATCACAATTACAACCTATATTTAATTAAATAAGTCCATACATGATTTTACTTTAAAATGTTAAGACTGTTCCATTAAAATGGATGAAAGTGGGTACGTACAAAGGAACTAGCATAGTCCACACAAAAACATACTTTTTTTTTAATAAACTAGTATACATCAAATGGCCATCCATCTATATACCTGAAAAAATGGGAATGCACACATCAAATGGACATGCATTCATAAATGGGCCACAACCTATGTCGTAAAAAATATATCCTTACTTCTTACCCTCCCCCATTCATTTTAATGGAACCTTGCTTCCCTCCTAAATTCATTTTAATGGAATCTTTCTTCCCTCCCACATCAGTTTTGATGGAATCTTCCTACCCTCTCACATTCATTTTAATGGAATATTCCTATTCTTCCACATTAATTTTAATGGAATAACCCTAATGAGTCAATGATCACATTCAATAAAGTAAGAATGGAAAGTTCACTATCACAATTAATTGAATTAAGAAGAATAAGTTTAGTATCAACATCACTGTTCATAAAGCAAGTTCAAGGTCATAGTTATAAAAAATAAATTACTAAGTTTTACAATTATTTAAATAAATTACAAAATATTTTATCTAATTTGACGTACTGTTAATTCAGAAATTATTGTGCGCATTTATTATTGCAATTTTTAAAGAATGGACAAAATCCTGAGATTTTTATTGCAATTTCAAGAAAATCTGCATACAGATATGTACAATGATGTATACGATATCAGAGTTTTTATTTTTGAGATACTCACTTAGTGGCATTATTCTTATGAATAAAAACCTAAGTGAGTGGCATTATTCTTATGAATAAAAACCTTACAATAATTTCTGAAATTACAGTATGTTAATCATATATTGCCATGATATGCCCTTACAAACGTTATGAATTATATGCTAATGTGATGTATAAAAATATAAAAGTCAAAACTGACAAAAAGCCAATAATCAGTCGATCAGTTAGTTTGTACTTTTTTGAAATATATATCCATGATTTTAAATGAATTAAAGATGCAGACCTTCAATAGTTCTTTGAACCAAAGGGAGACTATTTGCTAAGTGAAGACAACTGATTAAAGTTTCAATTCACATGAATATTCAACATTATCATGATTATCATGATTATACAAATTTATAAATGAATTTTGAAAAAAATGCCTACAAAATTTACTTTTTGACAGTTTGCTATATTCTGTTAAAGATTATGAAAGATTACTTCAGAATATTAATATAAGAATATAAAATATTATGTTTCATGAAAAGTTTCACATAATACTGAAATATGTCCATTGTCAACAAAATACCCGATATGAATTTGAAGCTACAATTTTTTTTTTTTTATTATGCATAAACTTTCATATTTTTTTCAGGATAAATCCTTTTAAGCAGACAATTTTTACACCATAATTACATATAAACACAATACAAAAACGGCAAATCCAAATTATCACATTGCTCATAAACTTTCAAATATATACTGAGTGCAAACAGATACAAAACATAAATTTTCCAGTTGATAAAAATTCAATTCAAATTCAAAATTAGATGAAATCTGTGACTTTTGAATATGTTTTGCTTTTGATCTTTTCTAAGTTTAGAACAGGTAAAAATTGATCATAGACTAAATCAAACAAGATACATGTAAATATACATTCACATGATTCAGAAAAAGGTTTACACAAATGTTTTTGAACTTTTATCAAACAATTGACAAATAGAGGCTTGGAAATTTATGTGTTGTAAGATTGACACTCAGTATATAATCAAACAAATCTTATTATATATCATATCAAACTTGAAAAAAACATCATGCAAAAATATCACTTTCCAATTTTTCTTCCTGAAGTTATTAACTTGTAACAGGTACATTTATACAACATTTTACACAAGTTCCCTCATCAAGGAAGACAGAATCTGTATCCAGTGCATTCTGGGTATTATCAGCCCCTAATGCATTCTGGGAAGTATCAGCATCCTTGTTGACAGCAAGATCAGCTAGGAGTGTTTTGTTATCTGAATAATCAATAGTTGTACAGTTAGCCATCATCTGTGCAGACTGTTGTGTTAAATCAAGAACGATGGGAGTTTCACAACTACTGACAGCTGGATACGTTTGTGAAAGTGTCACATCTGTGGATGTCAGATTGTTTTTGGATGTATCAACTTTTTCCGTCACCGCTGTTGCCGCCGCCTGTACAGCACCTTGTGTCAGGTTAACTAACTGTGGATAAACTAAAACATTGTCACCTAGATTAGTTTGGCTATTAGCTAATGTGGCAGAACTCAAGTTTGGCAACTCCACTGTGCTTTCAGTTTCAAAACGTTCACCATTTGGTGTGTCGGTCACTACCTTTGTAATCAGAAAGTGTTGAACTTTGACAGTTGGTTTTCCATCACATTGTTTAAGTTGAGGACTTGACAGAGGTATCGCTTCAATGCCTGACACAGGTATAGGTCCTATGCTAGGCTGTACTGTGGCCACAGTAGGCTGAATTGTGGCAGCCCCTCCACTGCCTCTAGTCATTGCTTCCAAACTACTCAACAAGTCATAACCAGTCTCCTGAGTATTGCTAGGGATCTGAACCTGTATGCTGTCTACCGGAGCTATTGTTGAACAAATGCATTTTCCTTGATCCATTATATTTGTAAAACTGCTACTACCATCAACTTGGTTTTGAGACATATCGGAGGGATTCTGATTAATGATTGTGTTTGTTTGATTTTCGTCAATAACTGCTATATTTTGTTGTAGTACTGGAGGTAGATTTATTAATGTGCAAGCTCCTTCTGACGATGGAACAATCTGTATTTGACTTATCACTTGTGGAATGTTTGACCCATCTTCAGCCGTGTTCTGAACTGACGGAGATGATTGTAACATTGCAGGAGTGATTTCCTGTAAACTTCCTGGACTGTAATCTAAAATTAGAAAAAGGGCAAACATAAGAAATATTTGTTGTTTCAGGTTAACCTTATTTTTTAACTCAGCCACATCAATTTTTACATTGCGTGTTGTAAATTATTTTTTTTGGTTTTATTAAACTTTTAAACACACTGAAGAATCATTTTGAACTGTTCACATTTGTTACAGAAAATAATTAAGAATTTGATTATAAACCCTGATATTCCTCTTTTCTTTATATTAGAATTAATTTATAGACTGGAAAACTTTACCAATATATTATAAATGAACAAATGTATGTGGGAAAGACAAATTACAAATCTGTTTTCTTGAGTTTCATTATTATTCCTTGGATACCAATTTTCGGTGATTTAGTGAGAACAGGTAAACAACGAAATTAAATGTACAATATATAACAAATTTTCTATAGACTTCGACAAAACCACAAAATTAAATATCCACGAACATGCAAATTTTCCTTAATCCACGAAAATAATTAATCTACAGTATTGAATAAATTTGGCTGTAGCATACACATTTGTACTTTGTTGACAGAGATGAAAGTGCAAAAGCAAAAAAAACAACATAAAGCATTAATCAGAAAGACAAATACAGAATGCTTTTTCTGCATTGATAACTTGTTGTGGTTGTGTAGAGGTGATGAAATTATACAATATCTGTTTTATTAGGGCTATATAGGCAATATATATTTCAATTAAAATCAGTAGGACAATTTCAGCAAATGACATTCTTGTGTCAAATTATTATAATTTATTTGATCTATATAATTATTTCAATTTGCTATCCAAAATGTTTAAGTTTCTGAATACTATCTAAAATCAGGTCTCAAAACAATTTTCATTACTCTGTCACTGATGACTATTTGAAATTGAATTCAATCATGCCAAAATTATAAAACATTATTCACACAATGTGCTAAATTTAGATCAATTTAACACAACTTTTGAAATGCTTGCCTGGTATTTTACAAATGTGTTCATATCTTATTCCTGCATGGTTATGTTCTGTAAGGCTAAGTAATTCTAAGAAAAAAAAGAAAAAAATGTGATTTGTCATTTAATAGATGATCATTGAACTTATGTACCACATGAAAACCACCTAATCAACGTGAAAAGAGCATTTTTTTGTAGGAGCCTCTTTCATCCTTTCTATCAACTTTGAAATAATTTGGTTTTATTGTTTTTAGAAAAGAAGTTTAATCAAAGTGCTTGTTAGTACTGATGGGGTAGGTCACTTTCAATGTACATTATAAACTTAAAATTGAACATGGCAGTCTATTGATCGATGAAAAATATTAAAGTAATATTTCAAATTGAGGAATATCTCTTTGTCTACAATCATGACATGCGATCTAAATGAATAAATATTTTTGACTTCAACAACAAAAACAAGAAGTTGCACATGAGATGGTACAAAGAATACCCCCACTAGTGTTCTTTTGATTATAGAAAAACAGGAAGTAAGTATGTGACAGATATGAAAAAATATTTCAACTCAGCAATGCTAAGCTGCTAACCTTATATGAAGTCATTCTATTGAGTTGCACCTAAGAAATGTGTGAAGGAAATATATGATAGATAAAAGGAACAATGTGCAATTAAACATTTCATGATGATAAAGATGGCCAGTGGCAAATAAAATATAAACTTAGGATATGATATGACTATGACCGCTGTTTTCTAATAATCTTAATTTCTAATGTGCTAGTATACAAGGTAATTTCATGCGATAAAATATCAACCTAATGAAACACATTACACTGAATCCTGCTATAAGGTTGACCAGTCTTAAGGGAGTTCGCTTCTCAGTTTCAAAGTAATTAACTTTTCAAAACACTAGTTTATATTGATAGGGGATTGTTAAAGGAATGCGAAGAGCAAACAAAATATAAAGGTCACCGTGCTTGTTTTCGAAATATTAGCCAATGAAATTTTGGCGGGAAAATATTCTCTCTTGACTTTTCTTAGCTTTATCATTGACAAGTTGAAGTTCTCAAAATCTGTTAAAAAGTAATTAAAATTTTATAAGACTTTTACAGATAGCTTATTATACATGTAAAAGATTTACAAAAAGGAAAATAGGGGTCACCGGGCAAATTTTTGCAAGGCATTTAAATGGATAAAACCAGAGGATTCCGAAAATCTGACAAAAAATCCAAAACATGACAAGCCAGCTTCCTTAACTCTTTGCTGTTACTGCTAAATACTGCATGCTAAAGACAGAAAACACTAATTTGCAAGTCTTTGGTTTGACAAAGTAGTTAATGCACCAAAGACCTCCAATATTCAAAGGAAGCATGCATCTGTACAATAACATTAAATTATCTTACTTTGTAATTGATTTTCTTCAACTGGATCACAAAGCATTAATAACTGATCAGCGTATGACTGTATCACCTGAAAAACGTGAAAAAAAAGCACTTGTTATTAAAACTATAAGTTATCTCCCCTTTTTCATTGTTCTGCAAAAAAATAAGAGTACTGTTTCAGTCAAGGCTGAAGGATGTACTGATATTGCTGTAAGGAGAATTTTGATCTTGTAGAAAATTTGTTCATAATTAGCAGAAGTTTCAGCCCCATTCCTTTAATTAAGAAATGGCAGGATTTTGTTGGAAGTTGCACAAGTTACAATTTCAGACTTGACAGCTACAATGGAAGTTTTATTTTAGAGAAGCTGGTAAAATTCATTATTGTGACCCTCAAATCAAAAATGACTCTGTCAATGCTTATAAATATTCTGATAACTTTTCTCTAATGCAACATGATAAAATGTTTAAATAAAAACCATTTGTACATTTCAAAATAACCCAAATTTACACATGGGTCTGCTCACTTTATATTTTTGCAGATTCATATCATTTCTTATTTTTTCCTGTGCCAACTAAACCCTATTGCCAATGACAAAAAATAAGTAACATTGAGTATGTGATACAAACAAAGGAGTTAACATATCAAGGCTATTCCATTAAAACAGCTTTTGGCAATTTTGCATACAACAAATGGACACACAACCAAAAAATACAGAATACATACATGTACAAAAAATAAAAATTCCTTTCCTATGCTTTTATGTTTATTTAAATGGAATAATTCTTCGCTATACTTACCCGTTCAGAATCTATATCTCTTTCATGATTCTTTTTATGAATTTTTAGACTATAATTTGTAGTAAATGCTCTTGGGCATCCATCACAGGAAAATGGCTTTTCACCTGTAATAAATCAATTTACAAATTGTAGAAATAAATATCTTTATTTCCTGACTTGTTTATTACTTTTAACTTGTTATCGATTTACATTTAAATTAATATTGTAAGGGACGACATCAAAAGATCAATGTAAGATAAAAAACTTAATTCAAATAGTTTGGGGGTGGGGGTTGAACTGCTGCAAGATTTGGTTATCCGACATAGATTTTTACATATATCCATATGGGTCAATCAATTTTTCCCAAATTAAGTTAATAGGGGGTAGGGGGGTCAGTGAAAAAAACGATTTGAATTAAGTTTTTTATCCTTCATTGAACTTTTGATGTCGTCCCTAATATGTATGTTTTTTTCAAATTTTTGTATTTTCAAATTTCGGTCATTATTGTATCATGGTATTATTCAGCCTATCTTTTAGGGTATTTTTAAATTGAGTGATGAAGGAAAATTGGGTGCAAAGATTAACCAAATGACTTTAGGCAAGTAACAGACTATTTGATTCTTATAAATGTACAATGTACAATGTGAAACCAGAAATCATTTAACATATTCCGATATTCTTTATCTGCTTACCCTTCTGGAACACATGTGACCACGGTGCACCTCCAACTTTTGGTGGGGTTTTAGTTGTGCAGTCTTAAGTTTTCTATGTTGTGTTTTGTGTACTATTGTATCTCTGTTGGTATTTTTTTCTTTTTTAGCCATGTGACCTATGAGTTGAATGTCCCTCTTGTATCTTTTGCTTCCTTGTTAAGGGATGTATATAATTGTACAAAAATTGATGTATATAATTTTATGACAAAAGTTAATTATAGTCTTCAAAATCACACTGATTAAGAATAATTTTCTCCTATAATCTCAAAATCTAAATTTGAGAAAATCAAGAGTGGCACTGGAAATGTAAGTGTCTAGGAGCATCACCTTTAAATACTCTGTGGTGATTGCTAAATTTATAATAAGAGAAATGTACCAGTACCTGTATGACTTCTAATATGTGTTTTTAAATGATGACTGGCTACAAAAGCCTTGCCACATCCATTCTCATCACACCTGTGAACAGAAACATTGTTATTAGAGTTAGCTATATATAGGTAAGTACATGTTTATTATCCAGCAGCTAACATTTAAACAATACTCAGGATGAGAACAATTCGACACGCATGTTGATTATAACATCTTCACTTTTGCAGACCCAATATTGACAACAATACTTTGACCTAAAATGGTGTACATTCACAAATTGTGACTTGGATGTAGAGTTGTCTCATTTGAACTCTTATCCCATCTTCTTATATCTATGTCACCTACATAGATATTTTAGTAGGTTGTTAATTGTTCAAAATTTCAATGCAAAAACCATACAAGACTGGGTCAAATTCGAAGTTTCTTATTAGTATTGTTGCTTTCTGCAAAGTGTTGATGCAGCAATATTTTTGCACATTCTATATGATTTTGAAATAAGCAAAAAATAAACCCACATAAAATTTCCACTTTTACTGAACTTAACAAGTTTTAAAATAAACTTAAAATGATCTACTTCAACAGATAGTTTACATCCTTGTCTGTTTAGATTATATCGTCGTTTAATCATACCACATACATGTATCTTTATCTTTATATGTGATATGAATAACATGAATTGTGCTTTTTCTACTTAATCTTAAGTAGATACTTGTCACTTTAATCAATTATACCACCTACATGCATCCTTATTTCTATATGTGATATGAGTAATATGCACAGTGCTTTTTCCTATTCAATGTTTTAACTTGTTGCTAGTAGATTAACATTTCATAGGAAGATATGTCTACCCTATTCAACTTATTATTCTGACTACAAGCATACCAGTGTTTCCTCTTTCTCATAAATATCATGTACAAAATGCACATGACAGCTTTTTATCTAAATATATTGACTTGCTCACTCAAAATAAGACCTTTAAATGGTTACTGTGGATTCATTAATATTTGTTGGTTATCAATTTTTGTGGAAATAGGTTAACCATGAAATGAACTTAGCAGATTAAATCAACTAGAACAACATTTAATTTCTCTTAATATTCCTTTCATGAAGATAATTGCTCTACCTAAAGGTGGCCAAATGGCAGTACATGGATAATGTTCATCAAAAAGCAAATTTTCTATAGGCTTAAGCTTGTATGCAGATTTCATTTCAGCAAAACTGAAAAATTAAATATCCATGAACATGTAAGTTTTCCTTAATCCATGAAATTTGGTACCCACGAAAATAAATGAATCCACATTTAATATAAATAGTATATAAACATAGCCATTTCCATACTATGAATTCTGATTGTTTGGATATTAATCAATAGGACTAACATACTTTCAATCTATTGAAGAATGTCAGTATTTTTCAATTTTTAGAGAGTATTGTTTATACCACCTTCTTATTTGGAAATTGGTTTACAGGAAAAATATATACTGATATAAGGACCAAAGAGGTATAATGTATTTACTGGTAAGGTCTTTCACCAGTATGTGTTCTTTTATGTTTTTTGAGGTCACTAAGGGTAGTGAAGAATTTCCTGCATTCTCCCTCTCCACAGTTAAATGTCTTTCCTGTATGGATCCTCTGGTGTGCTCTTAATCTAAAAAATAAATAAATAATTATAATTTATTTTTGAATAAATAACACATTAAGTCCCGTCCATTTAAATATGAGAAAGGCAGTAATTTTAAACAGTTTTATAGCTAGAAAACTTTTGAAATTAACATCTACATAAGCAATTCTATCAAAACTGCATATCCAATTAAATTTTCTAAAGCTTATTTTTTTCCATAAAGATAGAAGAGGAAAATTCTTTGATTTATTATAGTAAAGCCCAAAATTCTGTGTGAAAAATAAATAAATCATGTGCACTACACACGGTATAAAGAATGTATTCTGTTGTTTGATCCATTCCTAAAGGTTATCTAATTTCTTGCTTTATAAATATTTAAAATGGACAGAACCTTAAACAATGTTCTCCCGAAAACATCATGGCATAAAAGAAATTTACAAATAGGAACCTGGTTCTGAGACTGACTGTGACTTCAAGCTTGAAGCTTGAAGCTAAAATTTTCAAGAGAATATTTGACTTTTGACAAATTCAGACAAGTTTCAGACTTTTGAAATTCAAAGAACTTTCGGGATAAATGGTAGTACATAATTCATCATACCTGTATAGTGTGGTGAAAGCCTTTTCACATTCAGGTAAATCACAGTTGTATGGTTTTTCTTTTGTATGAACTCGTACATGGATTTTCAGGCTGTAGGAAGTAAGGAAAGCTTTGCCACAGCCTCCTTCATTACATACAAAAGTAAATTCTCCTGTAAGGAAAATTTAAGATGCATTTAAATCCAATTTTCATTTTTTGAATTGTTACCATTTTGGTCCAATTTCTGTGCTATTCTCAATGCCTACTCTGAAATGTTTTTATCAATTTTGGTAGATTCTTGTTCATATGATGAAATCATAATCTTTCAGTCAGTTTAATTGAAGTCTGGAGCTGGCATGTCAGTTAACTGCTAGTAGTCTGTTGTTATTTATGTATTATTGTCATTTTGTTTATTTTCTTTGGTTACATCTTCTGACATCAGACTCGGACTTCTCTTGAACTGAATTTTAATGTGGGTATTGTTATGAATTTACTTTTCTACATTGGTTAGAGGTATAGGGGGAGGGTTGAGATCTCACAAACATGTTTAACCCCGCCGCATTTTTGCGCCTGTCCCAAGTCAGGAGCCTCTGGCCTTTGTTAGTCTTGTATTATTTTAATTTTAGTTTCTTGTGTACAATTTGGAAATTAGTATGGCGTTCATTATCACTGGACTAGTATATATTTGTTTAGAGGCCAGCTGAAGGACGCCTCCGGGTGCGGGAATTTCTCGCTATATTGAAGACCTGTTGGTGACCCTCTGCTGTTGTTTTTTATTTGGTCGAGTTGTTGTCTCTTTGACACATTCCCCATTTCCATTCTCAATTTTATCTTGACAATATGTTAGGCCTCCCCTCACATACATCTATAGGGATACTTCAGGCTAAAAAGTTATTGTGACAACATATAACAGTTCTTTTTTAATAATCAGTTGATGCATATGTATGTTGCAATGCAATCAGTCATGATTTTAGACATAAAAAATATATTATGTCTGAATTATCTCCCCTGGCCAAATCACATTTTATATGATTTATCCAAAAGCCTTTATATTGCATGCATGTTTTTATACATATCTTATACCATGATGAAGATAATTAATACAGGATTGTGTCTTAATGTTTGCAAATTAAATAGAATAGAAATGCAGACAAAAGTCACATGGATCACTTATCCAGAGTTACCTCCCCTTAATTAAGATCGTATGTTTTTATGTTATTGATCAACCTAGTACTTTACACAAAGTGAACAGTCGCTAATCATTGCTGACTTTTATTCATTGTGAAGGGTATTGAATGAAAGAGAGAACACTCAAGTTAACATCCCTGTTGAATGCTATAGCTAAGGGAGGTAAATCATAATGAATCATCATTAATCAGTGTGAACATTCATCAAAGGTGATTTTTAACCAAATAACCTAGCAGTATATAAACTTGTGGTACAGGCTTTACCTTTGTGTGTCTTCTTATGAGTTCTGAGGTTTCCAGCAGTACTGTAAGTTCTAGAACAGTCTGTGTAATCACATTGGTATCTATAAAAATAACATAATTCATTGATTATTGAAATTATTTTGTGGTTAAAACTTTTTAGAAACTCATTTCAAAATTACAAAGCATCTGATGCACATTTAATTCTCATGGGAGAATTGGCTATACAATCCCCAATTTATATGTACTAGTTTCTATTTTCAGCTCTTCAATGATGATAAAGGTTTTCAATTACTAAATATATGCTAGCTCCAATACAAAATTGGCATAATTTTTTTGATCCTCCATTGCATTTGACCTTTCTTCTATATACATGTACTATTACAGGTGTACAGGTAATACAAAGCAAATACATATTTAGTCTCCTGGTATCCATCTGTTGAGAGCAGTTATGTCAAATCACTTTTATGTCACAGTTTAATTTAGGGTTCTCAATGCAGCTTCATTTAACTTATGTCAATTTCTTTCAAAACAAATTCAACGCCTGGTTTTCCAAAGTAGCCGGTAGACAGCGGATTTCCGCCATTTACCTAGGCTTCAAGTGCCGGCTACTTCACTGACAAAAATATAAATTCGAAAAATAAAAAATATCTTTATCAAATGTTTACAGGCAGCCGAGAGACGTATTGTCGCAAAGTCACAGTCACGATAAACAAGGATGAAAAGTCAGTGTTTACATTGGTCTAAATATAGTTCACATGAATTCAGGTCACTGATTGGTTGTCTATTTAAACATTTAAAGTCAGACTGCAGCGTTTCTTTTCAAAGATAACAAGAGAGACGTTCTGGTGGTCATTTAACGATAACAATAGAGACATTCCGATGGTCATTAACTCATTGGTTTTGGCTTTTAGAACGTGACAACAATCATTTTATGTTATGAAATAATATCAGTCATATAAAAAAAGTGTAGTAGATCATGTTGTTCTGAATCTGGAAAACAGTATCTTTTGAAGTTCATCTTTCAAAGCCCACTAGGTGTTCAGAGAATCAAGGTCAAAAACGAAAGTAGAATATTGTCGACTCGACCACAAATAAATAACATTTCCAAATGATTTATGTATCCAACTTATTGAACAGTTTACAAAACAAGAGAAAATCAGAGGATATATCAATTTTCTGTCAAAGCTTGAGAAATAATAGTATGATTTAAATACCCCAAACAGTCTTTGGAGAAAAAAGGGGGGTCATTTGCACTGATGCATGTAGTAATGCAAAATAAATTGATCAGTATTTCTAACAAATCGGATTATTATAGAAATAAAACTCCTTAAAAAGTAAATGAATTTTAAGCATAATGTAAAGAAAATAAAAAAACAAACCATTTTAAAAAAAAAAATTTCTTTCTTTAATTTAATTTTATACATAAAAAATGGTCATTTGAAAGACGAAATTAGGTGCCAGGAGATTGCGAGAATGTAGGAGTTTGCTCTATTTATGCCTTGAGCGGCCCCCAGACCCCCTGCCGTAAAGAACCAAGCTTACAGCATGTTACAGTCACCTTTAATTGTAATTTTAACGATTGGGATGGAAACAAGAGGCTCTCAAGAGCCTGAATCGCTCACCTTAATTCTTTTGGTTAAATCTCTCATCAATGATTATTTTGGCTTTTCAATTTATTTAAATGTTTTTTGGATCGTCCTATTTTCTTCAAAAGCCAAAAAAAATAATCATTTTCTCCTATGTTCTATTTTAGCCATAGGAGCTATGTTTCTTGACATACAAGGAAATAAAATATAAAATTTATACTAGATACTCTAAAACTCATTTAGCCTAAGTTTGGCTGAAATTGATACAGCAGTTTCAAAGGAGAAGATTTTTTAAAGTAAGTCAACATGATGAACAAATTGTGAAAAAAAGTCTTTAAAGGGCAATAACTCCTTAAGGGGTCAATTGACAATTTTGGTCAATTGACTTAATTGAAGATTTTACTTTGCTGAACATTATTGCTGTTTACAGTTTATTTCTATCTATAATTATATTCAAGATAATAAACAAAAACAGCAAAATTTCCTTAAAATTATCAATTCAGGGGCAGCAACCCAACAACAGGTTGTCTGATTCATCTGAAAATTTCAGGGCAGATAGATCTTGACCTGATAAACAATATTACCCAACGTCAGATTTGCTCTAAATGCTTTGGTTTTTGAGTTATAAGCCAAAAACTGCATTTGACCCCTATGTTCTATTTTTAGCAATGGCGACCATGTTTGTTGATAGATCATAACTTCGGATACAATTTACAAACTAGATACCCTAAGGAACATTCAGTTAAAGTTTGTAAGTATTTGGCCCAGTAGTTTCAGAGGAGAAGATTTACGAAAAATGGTTAAAAATTGACTATAAAGGGCAATAACTCCTAAAGGGGTCAACTGACCATTTCCGTCATGTTGACTTATTTGTAAATCTTACTTTGCTGAACATTATTGCTGTTTACAGTTTATCTCTATCTATAATAATATTCAAGATAATAACCAAAAACAGCAAAATTTCTTTAAAATTACCAATTCAGGGGCAGTAACCCAACAACAGGTTGTCTGATTCATCTGAAAATTTCAGGGCAGATAGATCTTGACCTGATAAACAATATTATCCCATGTCAGATTTGCTCTAAATGCTTTGGTTTTTGAGTTATAAGCCAAAAACTGCATTTGACCCCTATGTTCTATTTTTAGCAATGGCGACCATGTTTGTTGATAGATCACAACTTCGGATACAATTTACAAACTAGATACCCTAAGGAACATTCAGTTAAAGTTTGGAAGTATTTGGCCCAGTACAGTGTTCTCCCCAGGACCTTTTAGCATCCTGGTAATGTGATGCTATATTTCTGAATGTGATGTTATCTGAAATGATTTTCTTATAGATTGTGTTATGAATGTGATGCTATAATTTTTAGAAACAAGATGGTATTTCAAATTTCCTTTTTTACCAAGATGCTATATGAAATATCTGGGGAGAACACTGCAGTAGTTTCAGAGGAGAAGATTTTTGTAAAAGATTACTAAGATTTACGAAAAATGGTTAAAAATTGACTATAAAGGGCAATAACTCCTAAAGGGGTCAACTGACCATTTCCGTCATGTTGACTTATTTGTAAATCTTACTTTGCTGAACATTATTCCTATTTACAGTTTATCTCTATCTATAATAATATTCAAGATAATAACCAAAAACAGCAAAATTTCCTTAAAATTACCAATTCAGGGGCAGCAACCCAACAACAGGTTGTCTGATTCATCTGAAAATTTCAGGGCAGATAGATCTTGACCTGATAAACAATATTACCCAACGTCAGATTTGCTCTAAATGCTTTGGTTTTTGAGTTATAAGCCAAAAACTGCATTTGACCCCTATGTTCTATTTTTAGCAATGGCGACCATGTTTGTTGATAGATCATAACTTCGGATACAATTTACAAACTAGATACCCTAAGGAACATTCAATTAAAGTTTGGAAGTATTTGGCCCAGTAGTTTCAGAGGAGAAGATTTTTGTAAAAGATTACTAAGATTTACGAAAAATGGTTAAAAATTGACTATAAAGGGCAATAACTCCTAAAGGGGTCAACTGACCATTTCCGTCATGTTGACTTATTTGTAAATCTTACTTTGCTGAACATTATTCCTGTTTACAGTTTATCTCTATCTATAATAATATTCAAGATAATAACCAAAAACAGCAAAATTTCCTTAAAATTACCAATTCAGGGGCAGCAACCCAACAACGGGTTGTCTGATTCATCTGAAAATTTCATGGCAGATAGATCTTGACCTGATAAACAATATTTCCCCATGTCAGATTTGCTCTAAATGCTTTGGTTTTTGAGTTATAAGCCAAAAACTGCATTTGACCCCTATGTTCTATTTTTAGCAATGGCGACCATGTTTGTTAATAGATCAAAACTTCGGATAAAATTTATAAATTAGATACCCTAAGGAACATTCAGTTAAAGTTTGAAAGTATTTGGCCCAGTAGTTTCAGAGTAGAAGATTCTTGAAATAGTTTACGACGACAGACGACGGACGACGGACGCCAAGTGATGGCATAAGCTCACTTGTCCCTTCGGGACAGGTGAGCTAAAAAAGTATGTGCAAAATGTTGTGCTAATGCGGCGTAAAGCAACCAACAATCAATCAATCAATGTGCAAAATTAATTGCAGGATAAGAACAATAACTGTTTAGGGTCTTAAGCTGTCTTAAATATCAGCTGTATTCGGCTTGAAATAGGAGTAATAACTAATTGAAGCTTGATTTACACATGTTTCTTAGTTAGTCTCATACAAATACAGCTGATATCTTAAGACACTAAAGTTATTGTCTATATATTTTTATATCTATAAAAAAGTGCTTCATGTAATTCAACCGTGCCAAATCCATTCTGTGAGGTTTGTTGTCATAGAGTTTAATTTCTTTTTCCATTTTGTTTTCTACATAATTTCCACCATTTTTGAGTTCAAGAAAAGACCAAAGGAACATTCAAACTCACAGGTCGAAACGAAAATTACCATGCCATTGCTAAAAAAGAAAAAGACAGACAGACTAACACTAATACATAAAACATAACATAGAAAATCTACCTTTTAATTTCTTTTAGTTTAGTCTCTGGATTTCTACTTTCCACAGTCACAGTAGCATGTGATGGATTACTGGGCATAGATCTGTCTCCTGGGTTTATCTGCATACATATCTGATCTTCAGATACTGTGTGTTGTATATATCTGAAATAGATAGTATAAATCTTTTTTTATTAAAAACAGTAAGGGGCAACATCAAAAAATCAATGAAGGATAAAAAACTTAATTCAAATAGTTTGGGGTAGGGGGCAAAATTTTTTGTTTAATTGACATCGATTTTACATATACCCTTATTGGTCAATCAACTTTTCCCAAATTAAGTTAAGAGGGGGGGGGGGGGGGGTCAGTGAAAAAACTATATGAATCAAGTTTTTTATCCTACATTGAACTTTTGATGTCGTCCCTAAAACACGTACTATATATATATATATATATATCTATTTGGAAATTCATGGACAGTTTTTACCAGACAAGTAAAATTTAATTAATTTTCTCAGGTGCAAGTTAAGTGCTAAAAAATGCAAAGCGCGTCTGTTCTTTTCTTTTCTTCGGTGAGATGACAATTCATTTTCATGTTTTTCAAAAATTATACATGTATGTTGATGGCATGTATTGCTGTACAGCTGAGGAAAACAAATAATATGTGTTTCCTGTTTACATGTTTGACATGTTTGAAAAAGATAGGGTACAAAATGTAGGTACAAATGTAGGTAGGGATTTTGCTAAAAAATATTTTTTTTACATTGAGTCTATGGGAGGGACATGCTTACTTTAAGTTTTAACATGTACAGTACCTATTGCAAAATGACAAAAAACTTTAGGGTAGGCTATTTTTGAGCTTTAAAAAATAGGGAGGGTAGGGTAATACATAGGAAACACATTTTTTTTTATTTGGCCTGAGCAAAGATATTTGGAACTTTTTAAATCAATTTCGACAATTTTAAAGCAGTCTGAAAATATTGTAGATACAAACAAAATGTATATAAAGCTTAAGCATATATTTTAAACATACTAAAAAACTGTATGTCTTGTAAGTTTTTTGTTCCAATCAACCAAACTTTTATAAACAAAAGTTGTAAATCCACAATTCTTTCCTTATACGGGAAGTAACTCCATATAAAAAAAATTACTA
Source organism: Mytilus edulis (assembly GCF_963676685.1). Lineage (NCBI taxonomy): Eukaryota > Metazoa > Mollusca > Bivalvia > Mytilida > Mytilidae > Mytilus > Mytilus edulis. The sequence goes on along the minus strand of NC_092353.1, from coordinate 60,748,209 downwards.
CTCTATCATTATTACATAAACTTTTTGCTAGATTCATTCACCACTGACAGATTTTGGCACTTACACCACATTTTCTTATATCAATAGTCACACAAAAGCATTTCAAATGTATGATGTATAAGAAATGTAACCATTTGAATTGGCTTGTCAAAATATATTTGTGCAATGAAGGGGAACGCATTGTTTGATATATATACAGCACCCCTCAATTGTTGGACTCCATGCATATGTAGCATGGACAATGTTGTAAATTTGTACAAAACTTAAAAAAAAAAAAAAAAACACAACACAACAGAAAACAAAATCTACAAAACATTTAGGCAGTGTTTCATCACTTTATATCCATTTATAAATAATGGTTGAGAGTTTGTGCATGTTAGTTATAGGCAGTGTTTCATCACTTTATATCCATTTACAAATAATGGTTGGGAGAGTTTGTGCATGTTATTTAAAGGCAGCGTAAATGTAGCGTAAAGTCCAGATAATATTAATGGATCATGCTGGTGTGGGCATTTTTCAATTGACTTTTTTTATCCACCATTTACGCAGAAAGGCGTCAAAGCTAAAATTTAAAATAGCCCTCCTAGACTTCATAATTATTTGGACTTGTTTGCGTTATGTCAACTATATATCATAATGTACTATAGGCTTGCAAGTTGCAACACCATAGTCACCGTGCCAGTTGAAAATTAATAAATTCATGTTGTTGTGTGAAGTACTGATTCTTTAAAGAAAATTTACCCATTATTTTCCCTGTCATTTTCTGTTTCACTATCATTGAAGTTGTATTGGATATTGTTTTCATTTAATTTTGAAACATGTGAACTTTCTTCCCCCTTTTCATCTCTGTCGTTTAATTCAACGTTAGTTGTTGACGTTGTGTAATTTTCGTTTGGAGTGTTGTCATCACCGAGAGAGTTATTGTTTGTAAATTCATCTGAATCGTCAGAATCGAAGCAAACGCCTGTTGAATAATCGAAATCTTGTTCTAAGTCTGAAGAAGTTAGGTCCATTTTGACATGTAAATGTAGGAGATGCACGGAATTGTTATGACCGTAATCATTGGCTGAAGATTCATCCTTTGACCAATTAAAAAGGATATAACAACAGATCATTGGGACGTCCATTTTCTCTTCCATTGCATTCTGGGAACTTCCTTTTTTGTAAGGTAACCAACATGGTGGGTTCAAAATTATCGAAAGCGTGATATAAATCCATTGCATCCTAAGTGATCCGACTACACATTTACAAAATAACAGCTTAAACATTAAGTTAACATATCTAAGATCAAACGTGTAACTCAATTATTTCAATATGAGCCTTACATTACAGAAGAAGTTTGGGTAAATGATCCATACCTGAAATTTATAAATATATTGATGGAACTTGACATCCGTTAAATGGTATCGATAACATTGTCGAACTATTGAGAACAGTTATGAAAAGCATAAAATCGTCTAGCTCAAGGATTCATTAAAACTCTTGTTCGTGAATTATGATGTGTATTAAAATTATGCACGAGTGATGACACGAAAATTTAGCACGTTATAGAAGTTAATAACCAAAGAGTTAATAACAAGGTACTTGACAGTTCTTGTCTACTGCAGTCCTAACATCCATTATAAAAATCTGCAAATATATATGACCCTAATTAAGACTTCAATGTTCAGTTTAGGTGTGATCTTGTCAATATGACTGTCGGGTTGAATATATTTGAAGTTTTACACTCCTACCTAGGAGTCTACTCCCGTATTTGGAAGAAAAAGAATATCACTGACACATTATCCAATTATAAGTTTTAACAAATGTTCATCTTAAGTGGCATTTCTGTTATAACCTTGTATTTTCTTTTTCAGGGTTATCGAGGGCGTAGAAAGTGTCTTAAACGTCTAACTGCACCAAAATCATGGATGCTGGACAAAATGAGTGGAGTGTTCGTAAGTAAAATTGTAACAGTACAGTGTGTACTTGTAGTCTCCCACTTTAATTTCTACTATGGTAACCTATGTGTACCTGATGATGATGACTTGAACATGAATAATCTAAGACTGAATACTTAAATTTTCAAGCCTTTGCAATTAACCAGGTACTTTTCAGATCATCTGGAGCAGCTTCAGCTTATGGCAATTTTAATTAGGGAAAGATATCTAGAAAGTACTATTCAGCTTTTACAACTAAATGGATAAGAGCCTGGATTCCAAATTCAATGTGCTTAACTTGTTTCAGTTGTACTTGTTTACAAAAGTTTTATTAAAAAAAAGGAATGTAAACAACGGAATTCAATCTAACCTTGATCAACTGGAAAAGTGAAAATTGTTCTAAAAGCTTAATAAAAAACTTAAAAAAAGACTAATAACCTGATGTCTGTATGCTATGACAAGTGAAATTCTTTTCAAAGGGGTAAAAACTGCTTATGAAATAAAAAAACAAAAATGTCTCAATATTTGTGTGTTCTTTTTATCATTATACAGGCTCCACGACCGAGCACAGGTCCTCACAAACTAAGGGAGTCACTGCCCTTGATTGTATTTCTTAGAAACAGACTAAAGTATGCTTTGACATACGATGAAGTAAAGAAGATCGTACACCAGAGATTGATCAAAGTTGACGGCAAAGTCAGAACAGATATGACATTTCCAGCAGGATTTATGGGTAAATTGTTAAACTTAAAATACAGTCTGACATTTAGGTTAAAGGGGCACTAGCTACGATATATATAAAAAAAATAAAGTATGATTTTTTTTTTATCAATCATTAATCAAATTGGAATAATGAAATAATAATTTGCTTTTAGCAATCAATTTCCTTTAATTTTGTTGAAATAAGCGATTAAACATAATTTTTGACTGATTCACTTGCAAGTGAAAACGTCATCATCATTCTAACCGGTATTCATGTGAACTTCAAGTTAACCCCTAGCTAGAGATTGACAACGCATGCATTGTACGTGTACTGGTTATTTAAAGAAAAAGAATGTCAACAATGAAAGTGAAACTACGGTAAATCATTTGATTACTAATTCGATGCACATAAAATCATTCTTGTATGGTTAAAAGCAATGAGAAACATCTATTTTTAATCTATAAAATAAAATCAAACAGACCTATAAAAATGCAATTGCACGTGTTGGTTTAATCTATTCGTATCTTTATTTTTGTTTACATCGCTTATATGGTCATCTGAGGTCAAATCGATAGTTAATTAGATGGCGTCTGGACTAAAATACACACGAAACGAACCTATATATTATCTACCCCATGCTCTGTTAACTGTTTATTTTAGACTTTTGATAGTTTGGATAAATGTTTTACATTGTTATAAACCAAATATGAGAATTTGAGTCAAATCGGTTACAATGAATTTGACAGCTAGTGCCCCTTTAACAAATTCATGAAAATCTTCACTTTTAATTGGGTTATACATATATCTCAATTATTGCAGGTGTCAATCAACAGTGGTAAAATTATTATATTAGTTGTCTGTTTCCTGATTCAGTACCAGCACCATATTGCAGAGACATGAACATTTATTTAAATCTGACACCAGCAACAAAAAGGAGATAGATAACATGAATAAATTTCCTACATACAAAGCACTTTTCTGGATTTACCTTCATAAATAAATATAAGCTAAGGGTATCGCTAAGACGAGTCCAAGAGTCCTGGACTCCTCATTTTCAAAACTGGCGAGTCCAAAGGTGCATCAAGTTTGAAATATTTTGTACAAACTGAACACACATAACATTTTATAGCAACAGTTTAATGTCAATCTGCATTTCTTGTGACTTTATTGCTCTATCAGGTCATGGAGGCTTAAATGATCAGTTATATTGCAATACAATATCATCTTCTTACTGTTATACTGTGACACCATTGACAAAATTGACAAGTCCGCGGACTGGTTCAAAAGTCCTTAGAGAAAACCCTGAAATCAACAAATTTGCATTGATGAAGTGCTGTATTAAAACAAAAACTAGCTATTTAGGCCCTATCGAAGCTGGAAAAGATTATAATGTCTTGTTCAGTCAATATGAGGCCAAAAACAATACCAGTCTACGGTCGCTTGCTGACTTGTGTCTGCATAAGCATTACCAAAGGCTTGAACAAACTACCTATATGCAACATTTTAACATGTTTTTAAGTACTTTAACATGTTGGGTTCACTAACTGAAAATTACACATTTATTTAGATTACATTGGGTGTGCAGATAAAGGGAATATCTTTGGTAAGCTTGCTTGTTAGCTGAACCGCGAAGTCATTATTAAGTAGGGTATACTACCCTCCTTGCAAAGTAGTCTTATCCTACAGACAGATCGATTGGTTATCTGTTGGACTAGTTGACTCATATAGGAGGATAGTTTACACTGGCAGACCTATTTGGAAAATCACCGTGATTTTTGTAAAAAATTCGGTGTTTTTGGACAATCTGCGCGGAACGGATAATAAATAGAGGTTCATCGTAAATTTTCCGTTTTACAGAATATTTTGCGGTTCTCCGGAGATTTTCCATGTCTCAGGGAATTATCCGTTTGTCCGATAAAACGGGTGTGTATTGAGTCATTGATAGAACCAGTGATGCGTGAGCGACGGTTATTAAAAGGTCGGTTGTATAATCCGTTATGCGTGAGCGACGTTCAATCATTAATTGATCGTTGTATAATCCGTTAAGTGTGAGGGACGGTTGTATTGAGGTACAGATTGTGATATATGTAGAAGTTTACAGAACTACTAGTATCATTAATCGATTGAGATATAAGGAATTTTCAAAAATTTATCACATATGATAATGTTTCTGTAAATTTAGAGAGAAACAGATTATATATTTCTCGGGGTTAAAGGTTTACTTTTATGATGGAAAAATACATGTGTATTTCTGAGGCCGCAGATCATTTAAACTTCATTGGCAAATAGGAATTTTTAAAACGGTCTTGATCACCTGCTGATCCATTAATCTTTCAGAATGAAATGCACATTTATACCTCTTGGGGTTGAAGGCATATATTAGCAAAATTAACAATATGCTACGATGAGATAATAACTAGTTGCGAATTTTAGTCCGAATGTGTATATATATATGAGCATATGGACATACATTCATCTTTATAATTAATCAGTTCATCTGTCATTTGTTTTATTAAATTACTTTTCAATTGTGGTATAAATACAATTTTATCATTGTGTAAGACGATTTGAGAATAATGCTTTCATCGTAAATACTTCAGAAATTATAATTGATTCAAGAACCGTTTATTGGAACAAAAATAAAATGAACGGCCTGGAGGAAGTTCTAACCTTAGTTGATATCAGGGGTCAATTGGTATAGCAGTATGTTACGTAATACAACGATCGTCGATGCATAATATGCATATGTATGTATATAGTATGCATGCAACTGGATTTCGACAACTCGTTGGTTGTCTTTTAGACAAAGAAGTTCCATTTTAAAGATACTGAAAGTACGTCAATGCACGTCTTGTAAACTAATCTGTTACTTTTTAAAATATATATAAGTTATATTTAAAAGATTGGATGGTTATTTCACACGTATCAAAGTTCTTCTGTCATCATTACTGTTTTTCAATTATTTTTTGAGAGTTCGATCTTAAAACTAAGTTCGTCCTGACATTTATGGAATATTTGCCACTGGAAGTTAAACAACCAACAATCAATCATCTTATTACAAAATTTAAAATATGCCTGAGCGATAATATTCTTTTAAATTTTAATGTGAAAGACAGTTTCTCCATTTATAAGAAGGCACTTCCAGGTCTAATGTTAAGTGTATCTAAATCCCGGGATTGAGATTTATTTACTATACTAGCAAAAAAAAAAGAAAAGAAAAGAAATGATGATACGTTTTTTTTTTAATAATTAATATATATAATTAACGTTAAAAATATATGTAATTAACTTGATCTAAAACTTGACCTCGCTCATAATAGAGAATGTTAAAAATCAATTGTGTCGACTGCACGGGATTGTCCAACGGCGGGAAATACCCTGTAACTATAAACACAGGTGATGTTACTGACCGATTGTGGAATGTCAATTAAAGGGTTAAAGTGATGTGTAATGATTGACATTATTGTGCGCTTGAAAGTTGAGGCTCTAGTAGGTTCATTTCAATTGAAAATCGAAAATCTAAAATCATTTTTTTTTTCAAATCAACGATGAAGTTTTGGATATTATGGAAGGGATTTTTTTAAGGACAACGGAGGTACCTTAAAAGTCTATAGGAAAATATACAATTAAAATAATATAAAACAATTTCGAAGGTCACAACTTGTATCTTGTAAATCAATGATAAAGCGACTTCATCAGTATTAACAGTTATAAGATTGCAATCAGATGACTTTTAATTTTGTTTGTGTTTCAGGAGTGGGAGTGTATAAGATTACCTTATATTACAATGTTTGTTTATATTGCTTGACCCTTATGGGTGTAATTTTGCAATAAAGATTAAAAATATATATTTTGGATGTTCCATTCTCAGCATTGTTTCTGGTCTTGTCTGTTTGTTTGTTCGTTCGTCCGTCTGTCCCGCTTCAGGTTGAAGTTTTTGGTCGAGGTAGTGTTTGATGAAGTTGATATCCAATCAATTTTAAACTTAGTACACATGTTCACAATGATATGATCTTTCTAAATTTAATGCCAAATTAGAATTACCTCATTTCCTCAGTCCATTCAGGGACTTTCTATACTAATTAAAGATAGTCCTTGGTCTGTTAAACATAGAAAATGATAGTGCGGATTGGGCATCCGTGTATACTAGTGACACATTCTTTTTTTTAATTTATTAAACTTGTTCTCAGTGGCAGATCCAGATTTTTTTTATATATAAGGAGAGGGGAGACTAACTGATAATGTCATGAGAGGACCAGCTCCAGTCATTCTCAAGTGATTCCCTATATAATCAATATTTATTTTTCAACAAAAGGGGGCGGACACCGTGTCATTCCAGTGGCGGATCCAGAAATTTTCATAAGTGGGGGCCCACTGACTGACCTAAGAGGGGGCCCGCTCCAGTCACGCTTCAGTGATTCCCTATATAAGCAACCAAATTTTTTCCCCCTAAATCCGCCTATGCATTCCCCCTTTATAGCCGACTGAGAAACTCAAAGGGCTGTTTAGGCAGTCTATGTCGTCAAAAGCTTCTATGTGTTGTATAGCCAGTCATTGAGTCAGTGTCGTTAAAAACCTCCATGATATCAATCAATCAAATCAAGACTATTAAAAACTCTCATCAACGCCATTCCCCACTAAATCCGGCTCTGGTTCTATTAATTTCATTACTTCTTCAACATAATAGTATCGGGAGCATGTGAGTATGGTAGCACTCCGTAGATAGGTCTGTAGTTTTGCATGTATGACACTAACAGTTGGCCTAACGTATTAGAAGGCCAGGGTTGGAAGGTTATTCAACATTCTGTGGCTCAATTGTAACTATATTTTCTGTGAAGTGCTACCTAAGCCGTGGCCTGGTGAACCCTACCCATTTTTTTCAAAGGATTTTCCAATAGCACATCGAAACACTTCCAGCATTCTATATTTTTTTCACCAAAAAAATTGTACCTCAGCATAATACAGGTCATGAGGTACATTTGTTTGAGGAGGGGGTTTCAATTACTGTTTAATTTCCTGTTACTACGAATTTTCGGGATTTTTTTTTCATCAGATTTGCCCTGTTGTCTTTTCTTTTAACTCCGTGTAAACCCTCACACGCGATGTTTACAGAATTATTTGTTTGTAAAATTAAATTTGTTGTATTACCTCTTTTATCAAAATAATATTTAGTTAGCTTTATTAGTGCCTTTTCAAAGTCCAAGCATTGAACATTGCAAACACATATAAATATTTTCAAATGAATTAGAAAATATCTTCCCAAATCGACAGAACGAACAGAGAGATATTTGCCACTGGTCTTTACCCAGTTAACGATTCACTCTTAAATGCATTTCTCAAAAAACGATGGGAAACAGAAAAAACCAGACTATATCTTTTGGATAAACAGCCAAGGACATTTCCAGACATGAATATAACTGCATGGACCATCGCTTAAAAGTTTTGTGACAGAACAGACTTACAACTTTACTATAGTACATGTACAGTGCTTAGAACTCTCATAATTTTACTCCAGTTTACATAGTGCATTATTTTATGTTTTATGATAACAGAACTTTGTTTTATCAAGGTTTATCATAACTCGTATGGTTTTATGATAACTGATTTCTGAGGAATATGTGTAATAATGTAAACTTTATTTAAAGATACGTTTTTTCCAATTGGCGCTAAAGAAAAGCACCATATGAATATTCATGAACCTACAACGATTGCTCAAAATCGTGATTTAAAAATCCTGTTTGTGAGATGTAGATTCATTTTAATACCGAAATTTCGTCTATATATTAAGTTTCACAAGTGTATAACACGGAGAAGCTATCAGAAGGTACATTACTTCCATTTTGTTTGGGTGTGAACCATCGATGTTTACAGCAATATCAAAGAATAAGATGATGATGGTAGAAAGAACTATGGGCGTCGTGTGGCAAATATTACATGCATATCGGACCATGAGTTGTCAATCTGTATGAAAAGATTTCCAATACAAACATATTATTGAGAAGGAATGTTTACATGCTCTCGTACTAGTATTACAGGGTTCTTGTGTCGTTCACCTTAGACACACATCTTTTTAACGATGTTTAAAAAAAAAAGACAGAACCAATTTAATGTCATATATCCCTATTTTTTAATATAACTATAACAAGAATACCCCTATTTAGCGGACAAGCAGTTTATTCTTTTTTCTGTTATTGAATATTGAATACCAAGAAGGAAAGTAAATCCCGAAATTAATTTGAAACTTTGATACTCAATAGTTTTCCAGCAAAATATTCACAACCCTTGGGGATAATTAGTGTTTGTCCAGTGGCATGTATAACATGCATGTCGGAACAGGAAATTTTGCATAATGTACTTTCAGAACCATGTTCATATCATTATACATTATAGCCAACAATTGAGACGACAACTCCTTCCTTTGTTCGAGAACAATCTTGTTGAAATAGAAATCTGTGATTTTACTATGTCCATAACTTCGATGAACCCAAAGCAAGTTAAATATCGACCTGTATTTAATTCAAATAAGTTCTCTTCTTCTTCTTCGTCCATCGACATCCCATGATAACATACTGTTGTCATACGAGGACTAGTTTATTTACAGAACTTTTAACCCAAATAAACAAAATGTATGTTTCTTTCTTATGTTCAATGTAAAAATGTATATAATTTTGAATTGCAACAATCTATAGTTCCGTCACTTTCTATCAAGGCGTATTAAAGAATGGTCGATACGTGCGTACATTTTTGTTAAATCAATATTTCTTGTACGTTTCAAACTGTCCTTCACTTTTGAGAACGAGTACTTACATTTCCCCAAATTTACCCTTGGAAAAAATGTGAAAACAGATTTTTATTTTATCAAATCTTTTTTTTTTTGAATTATTTAGATTTTTATAAATAATATTCTTTACAACAGAAATGTAATTTATAAACAAGCTTATGCGTTTAGTAATGACTAGTATATCGGACACGCAAGACAGAGATTTATACTATACACCTGATAGTTCAAAATGGAAAGTTTCAAGTTATCGGTCGTATACACTGATCAATACCCTTAGAAGTGAAGCGATGCATGAACTTGCAAGTCCGACAGGAAATCGCTTGAATACCTGAACGTGTCACCTCACAATACATTTGGGAGTAATACCTTTAGCCATGCTGGTGATCAGACAAGGGAAGGTACAAATTTATTTAAATAAGTTTATTACATAAAAGAATTATGAACAAATTAGATTTTCGAAAACAATTTTCACGGAACACTTATTTACGCTCATTTATGACTTTGAACTATGACTTTTTCACCAATTCCCATATAAACAGTTAAGTAGACAGACCTTGGTTACCACGGTATAGCTGACTTATATTAACCCTTAAACCAAATTTCAGAAATCCTAGTATTGTAGTTCCTGAGAAAAATGTGACGAAAATTTTTCAACTTGGCTATCATGTGTAAAATCAAACAAGTGTTCGGTAAACAGGAAGTTGTTGAGTGATGAATCTGAAAACGCATCAAGTTCCAAGTATAGCTGACTTATATCAAGCCTGAAACCAAATTTCAGAAATCCTGGTAGTGTAGTTCCTGACAAAAAATGTGACGAAAAATATTCATGGGACGGACGGACTGACTGACAGACTGACGGACGGATGGACTGACGGACTGACAGAAGGACAGACAGAGGTAAAACAGTATACCCCCCTTTTTTTCAAAGCGGGTATATAATTAAATATCTTACAATGCAAAGCTAGTTGTTTGCGATGTGCGATGATGCGTAGCTGCATGGTAGATTACCACGTGAATTAGATCATTTTGATTATCTTTGAATTCACCACAGTCGCTTGAATTTGAGTGATATATGTATGAAAAAAAAATACTGTTATATGTATAATATATATTTATCATATGGGTGTGATAAAGGGTATGCGATAAAGGGTGCGCATCAAAGTTGCGCGATATGGATTAAACAACAGGCTATTTATCACATATGCAAAACTACTGTATTTACTACTAAACATATGATAAATAGAGAATAATACATGGCAAAATCCGTATCATATGCCGTATCACCCTCGACCAATATCATCCCTCGGGCCTAAAGGCCCTTGGGCTGATATTGATGTCTCGGGATGATACGACATATGATACGGATTTTGCCATGTATTATTCTCTATATATTATACATATTATATATTATACATATAACAGTATTTTTTAATTTTTTTTTTCATATATATTATACATATAACAGTTTTTTTTTATTTTTTTTCATACATATATCACTAAAATTCAAGCGACTATGAATTCACGAACACGTGGCTGTTGACACATTACACACAATATACTTTAAATACCTGGGGCAATTTACACTTCTGGTTTATTGTCCCTTTAACCAGCCAGTGTATCTGTGTATGATGTATTTATCTACCGTGCAAGGGTTGTGCAGCCAGTCAAGGTCGTTAAATGTATCTCTAGCTCCATTGACAGACTCCCATAATATATTCGAAAGCGGATCCCGGATTTTGAAGAAAAAAAAGAATGTGGAAGGACGTAAAGACAACATTACAAATTGGACTAGTGTACATGCAACATTCAATCTATTTCTTGTGTGACAGTTTACTGACTGTCAAACCCGTGTTCAATTTATTATTTTGATATGGTTCCATCATTCGAAAATAAGTTATTAAAATCTCAGTAGGCTAACACAAACTACTGGATTTTACCCACAGAGTGCAACAAACACAGGTCACGGAAATGGTTTCTACTACTTCAAACTTTGGCAATCTAAAATAAAATCTAATCAGTCAATTTTACAGTATCACAATTTCATGTAACAGAAGAAGATAGTGCCTTGAAGATAGCTGAGTAAAATAAATATTTTTTTAAACAAGATATATGTAGGGAGCTCTATTTTTAACCAACCCGCGCATGAACAGATTCATTTTTTCTTGTATTTACTTCCTGAATGACACAACTCTAGAAATGTTTGCCACTGGACATCAATTTAAAAATTAAATAGAATCAGACAGTCAGGCTCGAGCAAAAAACCTTGAGAACGGAACTTTATAGCAAGATATATACTATAGTGTATACAGATTGTATTTGAACACATACGAGGGTCTTGAATATTGTCTTATAGTTGTAAGTAATTTTTCTGTAGTCTTCATATTTTCCCCCATTATTCTATATTCTTTGTTTTCTTGGTGTCTATTTTATTTACTTTTTTGGCCCTTTGTTGTGCACTTTTTGTCCCTATATATTCTCTCTTCTTCTATATAAATCCTATTCAAACCCTTATAAACATACACAATCAAAATGTTCAACTCAAAACCCCAGTTGACTTGTCATCCATGGAGTTTTTCTCAACCGTTGAGAATATAACAAATGCTAAATGAGTCCGTTTAAAAAAAAGATGTGGTGTGATTGCCAATGAGAAAACTCTCGTTAAGAGACCATATGCCACAGAAATTAACAACTATACATGTAGGTCACCGTACGGCCTTCAACAATGAGCACAGCCCATACTGCATAGTCGGCTATAAAAGGAGAAAAAGTCTAGGAGTCCATTACTGATATTACATATATATATGATTAATGTATCACGTATACGTCTGATGCTTAATTGTTGGCTCTGCTGGAAGGCAAAATATTTAGCTCTTTACTGACTAGTATTTAACAACTGAAACTAGATAAGTTATGAAAATCAAGGAATCTATACATGCTATAACAGCAAATTTAAACGGAACCAAAACGCAAATTAGTAAAATAATAAGTATACAACTAGCATTTCAGCATTTTAATATTGGTAATTATTAATGATGTAATGCGTAAATAAGTTATCCTACACAGTGGAACAAATGGGAAGCCAAAGTACGTTAATGTCTGGATTAATCTTCTGCAAAAACAATGTCATTTTGTTTATTTTATCTGGTTAAATCTTCTGACATCAGACTCGGACTTCTTTAGAACTGAATTTTAAATGTGCGTATTGTTATGCGTTTACTTTTCTACATTGGCTACTAGAGGTATAGGGGGAGGGTTGAGATCTCATAAACATGTTTAACCCCGCCACATTTTCCCGCCTGTCCCAAGTCAGGAGCATCTGGCCTTTGTTAGTCTTGTATTATTTTAATTTTAGTCTCGTGTGTACAATTTGTAAATTAGTATGGCGTTCATTATCACTGAACTAGTATATATTTGTTTAGGGGCCAGCTGAAGGACGCCTTCGGGTGCGGGAGTTTCTCGCTACATTGAAGACCTGTTGGTGACCTTCTGCTGCTGTTTTTCTATGGTCGGGTTGCTATCTCTTTGACACATTCCCCATTTCCATTTTCAATTTTATTTCAATAAACTGACTTAAATAAAATTTAAGCAAGTTAAACTGTAAGCTTGCCGCCGTTGATACCCCCGCCGAAATATTTCGGTTCACAGGAAGTTGTTGAGAAATGAATCTGAAAACGCACCACACGGTACAACTTACTTGCATAAACCCTGTAACCAAATTGATAGATACGAAAAAGATAGATACGAAAAAAATTTACTTAAATAAATGTTTACATGTAATGTATGACGTACTTAAAATCATCTTTGTGTAAAGAAACGTTTGAATTGGCTGATCTTTTTGTAAAGCATGCTATTTTGACGGTTACGGATTCAGACTCATTAAAGATGCAAACGATGCAAACGGCTATGCTCGCACATGTTTTGATCATTTCTTTCAAACACATACGTTTGCAAAGTTTACATAAACTTTGACAAACTATGCAAACGCTAAAAATGCGTCTGCAGTTTGTCGTTTGTTAGTACAAACGCTGCATTTTTTTCTAACTTCAACCTGATTAAACGAAGTATTTGTTTCTACGTTTGTAAAAAAGTCTGATTACCAACAACATGTGCATGCATTATTGAAAATTCAAACAGGGTCATTAAAGATTTATCAAACGATGTATTTGTTTCTACTCGTGTAGAAAACAGTAACACACGCGACACAACGTTTACAAAATTCTTGTTAGAAAGAAATGCGGCCTAAGAAAAATCTTGTTAGAATCACAAGAAGTCTTGATAGGTCGTAAAATAAACTTCCCATCACTTTATTCTTTTCACATGTCAATTTAAAAAAAAAATTCGCAACGATGTCATAATTGAAAGCACGAGGAAGGCTGGCCAAAATGTTCAACTTGCGGCTAGTGATTGACAGGTATGATTATATCTTGGGGCTCTTGTGGAGAGCGTGGTGTCGGACGGGAAAAAAATTTCCAGTATTCATATATATATAAATGTCGATCTGATGTGGAAAATTGTGAGTTTTTTTTTAATAGCACAAAGAAAAAGACGTTAGAAGAGTAACAATGTGTAACTATAAACGAATTACTCGTTTATAATCTACGAGACTGATCAGATCGAAGTTTGATAAAAAAAAAAAAAAAAAAAAAAAAAAGCATTCAATTTCAAACCTTCTTGGTTTGAGAAAACATGTTCAATGTATACCTGCAAATATGTCTTAATAAATTATATTGTGTATTTAAATTATCTCCATTGAATACAATACAATTTATTAAATGTATCTATGATATCCTCCATAAATAAATATCTGAACAGGTAAAGTTAAATTCGGATCAACAGATTGATTTACGACCTTCCGCTTGTCCATGTTGTATTGCAAAAATATCACAGCAGGTTTTGCTCACATTAGACAAGTGTCAAATCAGTATGACATAATGTCGGATTACGGCATCTGCAGTAATTAAGAGTCTGTTTTTACTGTTTTTACAGGAACTGATTTATCTTAACATGACAATAAAGAAGAATTTTGTAAGGTGAACATATTTGTAGTATTGCAAAGTTACCACGTGCATTTTCCTGTTCATTGGTCACATTTAAATAGATTATTCTTTATTGAACTAAATTCGATATTTAAATTGCAAGTAACTTTAATATCAAAACCACCGCTTTTTATTTCTCGACTGAAAAGGGTAATAAGACGGTTATTTTTATCTGACTGTAAACAGTGTATATAATCACAACGATCTATTAATATCCGTTGCTCACAGATAACGGATTATACAACGATCTATTAATAACCGTCGCTCACGCATCACTGGTTCTATCACTGACTCAATACACACCAGTTTAATCGGACAAACGGATAATTCCCTGAGACACGCGGATAATTCCCTGAGACACGGAAAATCTCCGGAGAACCGCAAAATATTCTGTAAAACAGAAAATTTACGATGAACCTCTATTTATTCTCCGTTCCGCGTAGATTTGCCAAAAATCGCGGTCATTTGCCAAATAGGTCTACCAGTGTTACCTAACCTAATAATGACTTCACAGGTTAGCTAGCAAGCAAGATAACCAAATATGTTACCTTTACCTACACACTCAATGCAATTGCCTGTAACTTCAATCATTTTATTTGACAATTGAATGTATATTTTTTTCAGTCAGTGAGAAGGATAAACTTGCATGGTTCTGAAATTTGTCCGTTAAATTTGGGAAAGATGAATACTTTTTCTACATATATACTATTTCTCCATCAGACAAATATTTTTCAATTGATGATGACTTTTCACTGTTAAGCAATCCCAAGATTTACACAATACATGTAATTGCATATTAGTTTGTTTGCAAAGTTGCAACAGTTATAATTTGTCTTGTATGCTAAATGAAAGGTTAAATTATTAAGAACAAAATAGTGTCTTCTAATGGAATTGATGAACATTTTGAGTTGATTATAAATTGCTGTTATCATTGAATTTTCTTCTTAAACAATTGGTACACTAGGCCCTATCGAAGCTGGAAAAGAATTATTTTGTCTTGTTCAGTCAAAATGAGGCCAAAATCAATACCAGTCTACGGTCGCTTACTGACTTGTGTCTGAATAAGCATTACCAAAGGCTTGAACAAAAGCCATTGGATCAAACTAAAATCCTTTGGTTAAATGTCAACGTTTCAATTTTAAATTCTTTTATTATACATGTTCGGAAAAACCAATAGTACCTGTACCACTTGTTCTATTGATTCCTTACATACATGAGCTTGATAAAGAATGGCAGTATTGTAGGTCACTTTCCTTTTCCTAGCTGTTTAAAGTTTTAATAACGCACATACATTTCTTAATCTCCCATTTGATAGAATAATCCAGTGCTTGTATTATTTATCATGATTTTATTTTTAGTGTGTAGCTATTAGTTTAAGAGTTCCAAGTGGTGAAGATGAAATAATCCTATTGTAAATGTTACATACCCAATTGCAAGTTGGAAGACTTGAGGAATATCTGTCTTGCAGAAGACAACAAATATGTTCAAATTGTCACAACTAGTGCCGCAGGGATAGAACTTAAGACTTTTGCAATGGTAGCCCACAGCTTAAATTTTGTAGCCCACATCTATAGTCTTTTACAAGAAAGGCAGAAATTTATGTAGCCCACACCAAATTTTAGGGGCCATTGGCCTGTGGGCCCCTGCAAATTTCAAATCCAGTGACAGTCTAATTTTTGGAAAGGGAGATGGGATTACTACAATCCCACCCCCCTCTCCAAAAATTAGAATTGTCACTTGATTTGTTATAAGATGGATGCCACATGTGCAGCAGATTTGGGTTTATGAGAACACCCTATTTATTGTTGGGGTTCCGTTCATGCTGCTCAGTCTTTAGTTTTCTAAGTTGTGCATTCTGTACTTTTGTTTATCTTTTCCTTTACATAAAAAATCCAGTTTGTTATTGGCTTATGACTATGTGTTTTAATGTTCCTTTGGTATCTTTTGCCTCTCTTTTAATTACAAGACTTGGACCATTAAGTTATGTCTTAAACAATTACCTAATTTAAGATATAAATGTTCATCTCAATATCCTTTCCCAAAAATTATTGTCATCCAAAACCAAATGACATTGACAATTAAGATATTAACAGCTGATTATAACACCAGGCCCTATCGAAGCTGGAAAAGAATGAATTTGTCTTGTTCAGTCAAAATGAGGCCAAAATCAATACCAGTCTACGGTCGCTTACTGACTTGTGTCTGAATAAGCATTACCAAAGGCTTGAACAAACCAGGAATAAATGAAACCAAAACAGGAGGCAGTTGTATTCTCTCAATTGATATTATGATTTTATAATTGTTTTATTCTTATTTTACAGATGTTGTTACCATTGATAAAACACAGGAAAACTTCCGTCTTCTGTATGATGTAAAAGGTAGATTTGCTGTCCACCGCATCAAGTCTGAAGAAGCAAAGGTAATTTCTTGGCCAGTATCTAGCTGATTTCATAACAATTGATTGAATGAAGATAGGCTTGATGCCTAAAAAAATCATTAGAAAATTAGATTAACAAGCAAGAAATTGATTGTAAATTGTAATTAAAGAAAAATACAATTATTTTTACAAGGTATGGGATGGACAAGGACTGATAATGTGCACCTTTCGAAAATGATGCACAAAAAAAGGTTAATCTGACAGTTCAATCTTTATTCCCAAATAAAACTGAAAGAGAACATTCAATTTCTAAACATATTTTCAGCTTCTTGCTAAATCAGGTATTTTGGACATCCATTGCACAGGCACTTGGGTCTATGATACAGATTATTTTTTTTTTTTTTTTTTTTATTAAAATATTCAATTTTTTATATTTATAATACATATCTATCACTTCTGTGCATGTCTCACCTAGTTTCGAGTGATTTAAACGACCCAGAGAAAAAAAACCAATTTTACTATCCATACTAAGAAACAAAAAGGCAACTAACTCGACGCCATTTTTCTGCTATCTATAAATAAATAGATTGACCTACCTGGATTCCCCAACGATTTCTCTAGGGAAACGTGCCTTCCTTGCCGTCAGATCGCACACATCGTTGATATTTATCAAATTGGTATTGTTCGTAACATTTTTAGTCCATCTCCAGCATATAATAAAAAGATTTTAACTTTTTTGACTAATTTCAAATTTACGTGCCCGGAAGTTGACTGTTTTTCCCGAACTTTTGTTAAAGGGAAGTAATATTTTCCCGGACTTTTTCGGAACATCTCTCCAAGTACGTATGAAAATAATAAAGTGATACGATGATTTCCGAACTTTTACCAAAAAGGCGCAACTTTCCAATTGCCGGAAAAGAATCTGTCATCATATTCAGTATATTGATTCATGATAATTTATAAATATACAAATACTCGCACAAAATTGACTTATGAGAGGCAGAGACATATATACACATGTGTATATATGTCTCTGTGAGAGGAACTAAAAAAAATTAAGCCATTAACCATTTGATCTGATATTTTTATTTATTTGGTGGAAAAAAGGGGGGTGCAAGGGAATTTACTAATATTTCCACGAAAATGTTATTGACATTGTTTTAATTATTACAAAACATGGGTCATGTTAACTGAAGTAAAAAAAAAGGGGGGGGGACAATATTTCCAAATTTTGCAGTTCCCCTTTCTAACATAAAATCAAAACTGTGATTTTT
The DNA here is from genome assembly GCF_963676685.1 of Mytilus edulis. NCBI lineage: Eukaryota > Metazoa > Mollusca > Bivalvia > Mytilida > Mytilidae > Mytilus > Mytilus edulis. The sequence goes on along the minus strand of NC_092353.1, from coordinate 60,730,119 downwards.
GAAAATTAAAAGATTATGACCACTAACAATCAAATTAGGGGCTTGATCTTGTTCGTTGTTCATCATATCTGTTTGTTAACATATAGTATTAGTTCGGAAGTCATCGTATCACTTTGTTATTTTCATACGTACTTGGAGAAATGTTCCGAAAAAGTCCGGGAAAATATTACTTCCCTTTAACAAAAGTTCGGGAAAAACAGTCAACTTCCGGGCACGTAAATTTGAAATTAGTCAAAAAAGTTGAAATCTTTTAATTATATGCTGGAGATGGACTAAAAATGTTACGAACAATACCAATTTGATAAATATCGACGATGTGTGCGATCTGACGGCAAGGAAGGCACGTTTCCCTAGAGAAATCGTTGGGGAATCCAGGTAGGTCAATCTATTTATTTATAGATAGCAGAAAAATGGCGTCGAGTTAGTTGCCTTTTTGTTTCTTTAGTATGGATAGTAAAATTGGGTTTTTTCTCTGGGTCGTTTAAATCACTCGAAACTAGGTGAGACATGCACAGAAGTGATAGATATGTAATATAAATATAAAAAATTGAATATTTTAATAAAAAAAAAAAAAAAAAAAAAAAATCTGTATCATAGACCCAAGCGCCTGTGATCCATTGATGCAACTTTTTTTTAGGTCTTTCTGTATTTTTAAAATGCATGATATATTTGCACATTATTCATTATATAATATATCTTGTATTTCAGTACAAACTGTGCCGTGTAAAGAAAGTTGGAGTAGCTTTGAAGGGAGTTTGCTATGTTGTCACACATGACGGACGTACAATTCGTTATCCAGATCCATTGGTCAAAGTCAACGACACAATAATGGTTGACATTGCAACTGGAAAGATTAAAGATTTCATCAAGTTTGATTCAGGTATATGATCACACACTTATAAAACTTGTTAGAAGAAAAAAATGCTGATAAATTGAGGAAAGAAAATTCCCAATGTTGACATCCTGGCGTTTCTGGCTTTTGTCAGAATATGCTAGGCTCTGTCTTTGTGGCGTATGGGAGCTGAATGTCTCGCAAGGACTTGATGCATATTCCCGTTCCACAACATTGGATATAAACCCAGACTTGGACTGCTCTGTACAGGTCTGGACCCCATATATTCCATCACTTTCTCATAGCTACTATGTGGCAGTTACTGAGGAAGAAGACCATATGGGGAACAAACAACTAAAAATACATTGTCAAAATATTTGCACACATCATAATTAAAACCGTCTTCCACATAATCATTGTATATGTTAAGCATCCTTTCAGAGATGATAAGTTCCACAACTTGAAGATTTGGTGTTGTTTCTTCACACCTTGTGAGGCAAATAATAAGTTGATTGAAAACATTACATCAAATATTGATTTGTTTCGGTTGTACCTTGCAATTGTGACCTATTAGTCGACATGTACATGAATTAGTTCTCTATCTGAAAATTTAAATTTTGAATCATATTGCACATGAAAAATTAAAGAAAGATTCTGGTCAAGATTCCTTAATTCTGTACATTTGTATCATATTTGCTACCCTTTCATTTCTTCATGACTTTGGTAGAGGAAACCAAAATGATTTTTGTATAGGTCCATCAAAAATTTAATAAAGAAACCTCTTTCAGGCCACAATTAAAAATATTTTGGTTTGCCCAAACCCTACCCAAGATTAAGACAGTGGGTAGGTAGGTAGGCATTTTTTTTTTTTAAAGAAATTAAGGTATTGGATGTTTATTAGTCTACATGCCTATCTGATTAAAAAAAAACTTCTTCAAATCCGGACAATAAAAGAATTTGAGTAGGCAGCTTTTTTCTGGGTAGGTAGGGTTTGGGTAAACAAACCTATTCTTTTTTATGGCCTCATCATGAAAAAAATAAGGGTAGGTTGGCAGGCTAATGTTGTTGGTTTTTTTTTATTGCAAAGTTATTAACTTCTATAAACAGGTGGAACCTTCCCAACTGATAGTGCTTGTATTAGGGTAGGTATGGTAAGCAGAAATGCAAGAATTTCTGTTTAAGGCCCTATTGATTCAAGGTTGGATTCAGTTGTAAGGGTCTTACTTGTACATGCAGATTCATTAAGAATGTTTAGTTTTCTTATTAATTTTTACTAGTCTACACAATACAGACAAATATAGACATATATATGTAAATATGATTTATTAAAACCATGCTGCATTAGACTTGCTTAAAGTTTATAAAATTTCGGCACTTGCATGTTTTTAATTTCAGTTCTTTAGATTTTTTTCACAATGTTGACATCCTGGTGTTTCTGGCTTTTGTCAGAATATGCTAGGCATTGTCTTTGTGGCGTATGGGAGCTGAATGTCTCACAAGGACTTGATACATATTCCCGTTCCACAACATTGGAAATTAACTCCGGTTTTAACCTGAACCCCATATATTCCATCACTTTCTCATAGCTACTATGTGGCAGTTACTGAGGAAGAAGACCATATGGGGAACAAACAACTTCAATATATATCAGAATATTTGCACATCAGTATGTCATGTTCAAAACAATGTATGGCAAAGTTATAGTTATGCATCATTTTAGAGATGTTGAAAGTCGTAGAACCTGACATAAGACCTTTCTTACCCATAATATTTAAAATTAAAAATGATCATGGGGTGACACCAATACAAGTTGAATTAATAATGGTCTAGTCCACAATGTTGGAAAGTGCTCATGAAATATATTAAGAAGATGCACAAAAGAACATTTGGTTGTTTGCTTACTATTACATCTCATAGGTCTTTTCATAGAGCAAACTGAAATAAATTTATATGAACAAAATTTGATAAAGTAGGTGAGCAAATAAACTTCTTTAAATGTTTTTATACGACCGCAAAATTTGAAAAATTTTTCGTCGTATATTGCTATCACGTTGGCGTCTGCGTCGTCGTCGTCCGGCGTCCGAATACTTTTAGTTTTCGCACTCTAACTTTAGTAAAAGTGAATGGAAATCTATGAAATTTTAACACAAGGTTTATGACCACAAAAGGAAGGTTGGTATTGATTTTGGGAGTTTTGGTCCCAACATTTTAGGAATTAGGGGCCAAAAAGGGCCCAAATAAGCATTTTCTTGGTTTTCGCACTATAACTTTAGTTTAAGTGAATAGAAATCTATGAAATTTTGACACAAGGTTTATGACCACAAAAGGAAGGTTGGGATTGATTTTGGGGGTTTTGGTTCCAACAGTTTAGGAATTAAGGGCCAAAAAAGGGCCCAAATAAGCATTATTCTTGGTTTTCGCACAATAACTTTAGTATAAGTAAATAGAAATCAATGAAATTTTAGCACAAGGTTTATGACCACAAAAGGAAGGTTGGGATTGATTTTTGGAGTTGAGGTCACAACAGTTTATGAATTAGGGGCCAAAAAGGGGCCCTATTAAGCATTATTTTTGGTTTTTGCACCATTACTTTAGTATAAGTAAATAGAAATCTATGAAATTTAAACACAAGGTTTATGACCATAAAAGGAAGGTTAAGTTTGATTTTGGGAGTTTTGGTCCTAACAGTTTAGGAATAAGGGGCCCAAAGGGTCCAAAATTGAACTTTGTGTGATTTCATCAAAAATTGAATAATTGGGGTTCTTTGATATGCCGAATCTAACTATGTATGTAGATTCTTAATTTTTGGTCCCATTTTCAAATTGGTCTACATTAAGGTCCAAAGGGTCCAAAATTAAACTTAGTTTGATTTTAACAAAAATTGAATCTTGGGGTTCTTTGATATGCTGAATTTAAAAATGTACTTAGATTTTTAATTATTGGCCTAGTTTTCAAGTTGGTCCAAATGGGGGTCCAAAATTAAACTTTGTTTGATTTCTTCAAAAATTGAATAAATGGGTTCTTTGATATGCCAAATCTAACTGTGTATGTAGATTCTTAATTTTTGGTCCAGTTTTCAAATTGGTCTACATTAAGGTCCAAAGGATCCAAATTAAACTAAGTTTGATTTTAACAAAAATTAAATTCTTGGGCTTATTTGATATGCTTTATCTAAATATGTACTTTGATTTTTGATTATGGGCCCAGTTTTCAAGTTGGTCCAAATCAGGATTCCATATCAAGTATTGTGCAATAGCAAGAAATTTTCAATTGCACAGTATTGCACAATAGCAAGAAAAATCTAATTGCACAATATTGTGCAATAGCAATTAATTTTCAATTGGAGTTATCTTTCTTTGTATCGAATAGTAGTTGATAATATATGTAGGAAATTTGCCAGACATGACTATGATGTCATTTTCTATTTTTATTTGCCAATAACTTTATGTAAATAACTTCATTGGAAATTTGCCAATATAAAATGTTGCTGATGAAGCTTTTTTTCCTTATCTTATCTAAAATGTTTTAGATAATGTATGTTGGAAATTTGCCAGACATGACTATGATGTCATTTTTTATTTTTATTTGCCAATAACTTTATGTAAATAACTTCATTGGAAATTTGCCAATATAAAATGTTGCTGATGAAGTTTTTTTTATTGTTTTATACAATAAACAATGTATATTCACTTTTACTACCAACCAATCTTTACCATTCAGTGATAACAAGCACTTTATTTTACATTTTAATATTTTATGATGTATTTAAAAGAGTAGTTATTGTTGCAAACTCCATTAGAAATTTGAATTGATATCAGTTTTGGAAAAAGGGAAACGGGGATGTGAAAAAAGGGGGAGGGGTTAAATTTTTCTCATTTCAGATTTCATAAATAAAAAGAAAACTTCTTCAAACATTTTTTTGAGAGGATTAATATTCAACAGCATAGTGAATTGCTCAAAGGCAAAAAAAAACTTTTAAGTTCATTAGACCACATTCATTCTGTGTCAGAAACCTATGCTGTGTCAACTATTTAATTTTAGATTTAAATAAGAAGAAATCTTTAATTGATTTGTAAAATCTTGACATTTGTTTTGTGTAAAAAAAACCATGTAATGTCAAAAATTTGATCACAATCCAAATTCAGAGCTGTATCACGCTTGAATGTTTTGTCCATACTTGCCCCAACTGTTCAGGGTTCGACCTCTGCGGTCGTATAAAGCTGCGCCCTGCAGAGCACCTGGTTGACTTTCAAAAATGACTTTTAAAAAAAAAACCACACATTTGGATATACTTAAAAATTATGGTAGGTAGGGTTAGCGGATGGGCAAGTTTTATTTTGATTGGCTTTTGTGCTTCAAGTTTGGGTTGGATTATTCTTTAATATTAATAGAAATCCTTAAGGGATGGCAAACTCCGATAGATATAATATGCAATGCAACTTCGTGAATTATTTGTATTTCCCAATGTTGATATCCTGGCATATTGATTTCTGTCAAACCATGCTAGGCTCTGTCTTTGTGGCGTATGGGAGCTGAATGTCTCACAAGGACTTGATGCATATTCCCGTTCCACAACATTGGAAATTAACTCCGGTTTTAACCTGAACCCCATATATTCCATCACTTTCTCATAGCTACTATGTGGCAGTTACCGAGGAAGAAGACCATATGGGGAACAAGCAACAAAATATATATATCAAAATATTTGCACATTATGTACCATAATGTTCAAAACAATCAATTACATAATTATATCTTTGTCCCACCTTGAAAGGCGCTTTAAATCACAACCTAACTGATGAGAGATATTTCTTAGCATCTGGTGAAAAGTGTGATTTCCAAAAAAGAATACATTTAATATTTCTTGTATCTCTGTCCTCGTTTGCAAATATTTTTCTTGCTAGTATTGTGCTTTATATTGATTAGCAAACAGAAATGATTTTGTTATTGCCTCAAGTTTTGTGTTAGTTGTGTGGTTTATTCTTTTATATTGTATTTATGATTGAGAATGGTTGGACAAAATGTCAATTTTCTTAAACCTTGTTGTACTGCAGTTATTAGAGACACCAAATAAGCAGACAAAATCATATGTGGTAACCTTGTTTATTTAGCGCAATGTTGCCATGAACCATCATTTTTTTAAAGGTATAAAAAAAATTATAGGTCTTGCAAGTTTGAACCCTTCAGAGCTTTAGATTAACCCCAATGTTGACATCCTTGCGTGTCTGGCTTTTGTCAGAATATGCTTGGCTCTGTCTTTGTGGCGTATGGGAGCTGAATGTCTCACAAGGACTTGATGCATATTCCCGTTCCACAACATTGGAAATAAACCCAGGTTTTAACCTGAACCCCATATATTCCATCACTTTCTCATAGCTACTATGTGGCAGTTACCGAGGAAGAAGACCATATGGGGAACAAGCAACAAAATATATATATCAAAATATTTGCACATTATGTACCATAATGTTCAAAACAATCAATTACATAATTATATCTTTGTCCCACCTTGAAAGGCGCTTTAAATCACAACCTAACTGATGAGAGATATTTCTTAGCATCTGGTGAAAAGTGTGATTTCCAAAAAAGAATACATTTAATATTTCTTGTATCTCTGTCCTCGTTTGCAAATATTTTTCTTGCTAGTATTGTGCTTTATATTGATTAGCAAACAGAAATGATTTTGTTATTGCCTCAAGTTTTGTGTTAGTTGTGTGGTTTATTCTTTTATATTGTATTTATGATTGAGAATGGTTGGACAAAATGTCAATTTTCTTAAACCTTGTTGTACTGCAGTTATTAGAGACACCAAATAAGCAGACAAAATCATATGTGGTAACCTTGTTTATTTAGCGCAATGTTGCCATGAACCATCATTTTTTTAAAGGTATAAAAAAAATTATAGGTCTTGCAAGTTTGAACCCTTCAGAGCTTTAGATTAACCCCAATGTTGACATCCTTGCGTGTCTGGCTTTTGTCAGAATATGCTTGGCTCTGTCTTTGTGGCGTATGGGAGCTGAATGTCTCTCAAGGACTTGATGCATATTCCCGTTCCACAACATTGGATATAAACCCAGGTTTTAACCTGAACCCCATATATTCCATCACTTTCTCATAGCTACTATGTGGCAGTTACCGAGGAAGAAGACCATATGGGGAACAATATTTGCATTGTTTGAATATTGTCTATTCAGAAAGTAAACATGGTCTTTTAAGGTATTGTTTCTAACTCAAATATCTGCTAGTGAGTAATGAATATTTCTTTACAGGAAATCTCTGTATGATAACTGGAGGCCATAATTTGGGAAGAGTTGGAGTTATTCAGCACAGAGAAAGACATCCAGGATCATTCGACATTGTTCACATTAAAGATTCTTTAGGACATAGTTTTGCTACCAGGTAAGATAACTGTTTTGACAATAATAATAAAGTAACATTATTTAAATATTCATATCTTAAATGTGTAAATTTATGGTATTGAAATAAAAAGAAATATTTAAAGTAAATCAATAGAATCAATACCGAAGTTTAAAGGATTTAATTGTTTCTTTTGTATGTTCTATCACAAGAAAGAATACACATTATGTTTGTCAAGTTTAAGGGGAATAAAAAAAAGTGAGATATCTTAAAAACTCAGTATTTCAATTGAATATTCAAAACAATGGTAATGGAACACATCAATATCAGTGTGTCTAACAAGAGTTCTAATGTTAATAATTTGTTTGTGAAATACAATTTATGCACACAAGAATGTAAAATTCTAGATATGAACAGATACAACATTGTACAATGTTACTATTATAAAACTTCGTGAATTATTTGTATTTCCCAATGTTGATATCCTGGCATATTGATTTCTGTCAAACCATGCTAGGCTCTGTCTTTGTGGCGTATGGGAGCTGAATGTCTCACAAGGACTTGATGCATATTCCCGTTCCACAACATTGGATATAAACCCAGGCTTGGACTGCTCTGTACAGGTCTGAACCCCATATATTCCATCACTTTCTCATAGCTACTATGTGGCAGTTACTGAGGAAGAAGACCATATGGGGAACAATTCTTCTTATTTTTTGTTGCTGCAATATATGTTCTTTAAAAGTAATTGATGCATAATCAGAACCACCCTGTATTTAAAAAAAATCAGATTTGGTAAGATTGCTTATGATGCAACACACCACCAGAGATCAAATGACATGTAGAAGTTTACAATTACTGTTTGCTGTATAAAAAAGTGTTGGAATTTGTTATTTGATGTTTTTCAATTTACACTACACATGTATGCTATATATTTTCAGATTAAGTTACGTTTTCATCATCGGAAAAGGAAACAAACCATATGTGTCACTTCCACGTGGTAAAGGTGTCAAATTGAGTATTGCTGAAGAGAGAGATCGCAGAATGGCAGCCAAATAAACTGTTAAGAGACTGCATCAAATAAAAAAAAAAATGGAAGAATTTGTGTCTTGTATTTTAAAAATGTATATCAAGTTACAATTACAAAATCTACATTGCACATGATTATGTCTGTGTAAATAGAACACAACTTGTGTAGAACGAGATACAAAAGAATTGGTTAAGGTTTTTGATAGAATATTTTTAAGTCCACAATTAGATCATACTTGTTGCCTACATATCTTTTTACTTGTCCTTGCTTTTATATAGAGTATTGAGCTCTTTCCAAAAATTAGAAATTATTTATCACTGCTTTGTGATGTTGGATATGTTTGATTAGAACAATTTCTCTTCAAGTTTGCTGTTTAAAAAAGAAAACGGTTGTTTATGCCACACATAAAAACACAGATTTTATCTTATTTAATATATGAATTTGATCACTGTGGTCATTTAACAAAAATCTCTATTTATTGACTTCCAGCTGATATTCAATAGTATCAATATACAGAAAACTTGATAATAAAAATGTCTGCAACTGAACTTTTCTGCAGATCAGATTGACAGCATCCAAACCAAATAATAGAGCAGTCACATTGTCATCCTTTAAATGCATTTATACCATTCTGTGAGAACTAAAGTCTCAAATATTGAACATCAAAGGAGAATAAAAACCACTAAGCAAACAAAACATTAACCCATGGCAAAATAAGCTGCTCGGTAGGGTATTTGCAGTCTGCACCAAAAACTTTTTCAACAAGTCTGAAGACCAGTAATTTGACATTTTTCTTGTTGGTCCAAACAAAGTTTTGCAACAACTTGCTAGTCCAAATGAAATTTTACTTGTCTGGGGCAAAGGAATAGTGGCAAACCGTGCAGACTGTATTTATACTACTGAAGAGGAAGAATGTAGGGTTCCTGCTACACTTGTAAAAATTCCAACAATGGTCTATAAACAGGATGATGAAATCATGGTTTCAACAATAAAATATTTGGAGTCTGAAATAATGTATTGAGTTCAGTCTTATTTTGTGTGTGAAAATATTACATTGGCAGGTCTTGTTTGTTTGACCTCATTTCTATGGTTCATTGGTCAATGTGATGGATTTTGTATGCTGTAGAGGAGGGAGCATTTAATTTTACCTTGGTATGTACAAACTTCCCAAAATTGGTTTCTAATCTCACTTTAGTTTACTTCCACCAAATGGAAAAGGAATTCTAACATATATTTATTACCATTACACCAATTAAGTTTCATTTTGGGTGGTGTCACTTTTAGCTTGTTTGAATTGACAATTAAAAAAATGTATAACAGTAGGTTCTTTTTATTTAAATTTCTGTTATGAGCGTACTTGTATACTTAAGAAAGGTGCTTTGCACACAATTTTGTATCCAATTTAAATTGCATGTACAACAATCTCCAAGAAAATGAGAAATTAATTTAATGGTTTTATTATCAAGTCAACTTTTGTCACCAGAAAGCTGGACATAGGGATGGTCATCCGGCAGTGTGGGCAAACAAGCTTTATATATTAGGAGGTTCAAGCCCTGGATGGTTCATACTTTGTATATATTGCCTTATGTTACGAAGTTTCTGTCGGTGGCATATCCATAGTCCCTTGACCTTATTTTCATGGTTCAGTATTACAGTACTTGAAAAAAGGTTTATTATACGACCGCAAAATTTGAAAAAAATTTCGTCGTATATTGCTATCACGTTGGCGTCGTCGTCCGAATACTTTTAGTTTTCGCACTTTAACTTTAGTAAAACGGAATGGAAATCTATGAAATTTTAACACAAGGTTTATGACCACAAAAGGAAGGTTGGTATTGATTTTGGGAGTTTTGGTCCCAACATTTTAGGAATAAGGGGCCAAAAAAGGGCCCAAATAAGCATTTTCTTGGTTTTCGCACTATAACTTTAGTTTAAGTTAATAGAAATCTATGCAATTTAAACACAAGGTTTATGACCATAAAAGGAAGGTTGGTATTGATTTTGGGAGTTTAGGTCCCAACAGTTTAGGAATTGGGGGCCAAAAAGGGACCCAAATAAGCATTTTTCTTGGTTTTCGCACCACAACGTTAGTATAAGTAAATAGAAATCTATGAAATGTAAACACAAGGTTTATGACCATAAAAGGAAGGTTGGTATTGATTTGGGGAGTTTTGGTCCCAACAGAATAAGGGGCCCAAAGGGTCCAAAATTAAACTTTGTTTGATTTCATCAAAATTGAATAATTGGGGTTCTTTGATATGCCGAATCTAACTGTCATGACTGTATGTAGATTCTTAACTTTTGGTCCCGTTTTCAAATTGGTCTACATTAAGGTCCAAAGGGTCCAAAATTAAACTTAGTTTGATTTTGATAAAAAATGAATCGGTTAGGTTCTTTGATATGCTGAATCTAAAAATGTACTTAGATTATTGGCCCAGTTTTCAAGTTGGTCCAAATCGGGGTCCAAAATTAAACTTTGTTTGATTTCATCAAAATTGAATAAATGGGGTTCTTTGATATACCAAATCTAACTGTGTATGTAGATTCTTCATTTTTGGTCCTGTTTTCAAATTGGTCTACACTAAAGTCCAAAGGGTCCAAAATTAAACTTAGTCTGATTTTAACAAAAATTGAAATCTTGGGGTTCTTTGATATGCTGAATCCAAAAATGTACTTAGATTTTTTATTATGGGCCCAGTTTTCAAGTTGGTCCAAATCAGGATCTAAAATTATTACATTAAGTATTGTGCAATAGCAAGTCTTTTCAATTGCACAGTATTGCGCAATGGCAAGAAATATCTAATTGCACAATATTGTGAAATAGCAAATTTTTTTATCTTTCTTTGTCCAGAATAGTAAGCAAGAAATATCTAATTGCAAAATATTGTGCAATAGCAAGATTTTTTTTTAATTGGAGTTATCTTTCTTTGTCCAGAATCAACTTTTATTTAAAAATCTTTGTTATATACAATATACAATGTATATTCACTTTTTACTACCAACTGATAAATTAAAATAATCTTTACCATTCAGTGATAACAAGCAGTTTTTTTTACATCTTAATATTTTATGATGTATTTAAATGAGTAGTTATTGTTGCAAACTCCATTAGAAATTTTAATTGAGATTAGTTTTGGAATAAGGGAAAGGGGGATGTGATTAAAAAAATTGGGTTCAATTTTTCTCATTTGAAATTTCAAAAATAAAAAAAGAAAATTTCTTCAAACATTTTTTTGAGAGGATTAATATTCAACAGCATAGTGAATTGCTCTAAGAGAAAACAAAAATTTTAAGTTCATTAGAACACATTCATTCTGTGTCAGAAACCTATGCTGTGTCAACTATTTAATCACAATCCAAATTTAGAGCTGAATCCAGCTTGAATGTTGTGTCCATACTTGCCCCAACCGTTCAGGGTTCAACTTCTGCGGTCGTATAAAGCTACGCCCTGCGGAGCATCTGGTATTTTTTGTAATGCTAATTTTTCTCTAGATAATGATATTTGGTATGTGTTTGAACCTCTACCTCATTTCATGGATCAGTCGAGGTAAAGTTTTGGTGGTTAAGTCCACATCTCAGATACTATATGCAATAGGTCTAGTTTATTTGGTGTATGGAAGGAATAATGTGTGCAGGTCTCGCCTGACTTTGACCTCCTTTTCATGGTTCAATTGTTATAGTTCAGTTTTTATACGACCGCAAAAATTTTGCAGTCATATATCGTCGTCATCATCCGAAGACACATTAGTTTTCGCACTACAACTTTAAGTAAATATAAATCTATAAAATTTAAACACAAGGTTTATTTATGACCACAAACAGAAGGTTGGGATTGATTTTGGGAGTTTTTGCCCCAACAGTTTAGGAATTAGGGGCCAAATAAGCATTTTTCTTAGTTTTCGCACAATAACTTTAGTATAAGTTAATAGAAATCTATAAAATTTGAACACAAAAGGAAGGTTGGGAGTTTTGGTCCCAACAGTTTAGGAAAAAGGGTTCCAAGTAAGCATTTTTTTTTTGGTTTTCGCACCATTACCTTAGTATAATTAAATAGAAATCTATGAAATTAAAACACTAGGTTTATGATCATAAAAGGAAGGTTGTGATTGATTTTGGGAGTTTTGGTCCCAACAGTTTAGGAATTGGGGGCCCAAAGGGTCCAACATTAAACTTTGTTTGATTTCATCAAAAATTGAATAATTGGAGTTCTTTGATATGTCGAATTTTACTGTGGATGTAGATTCTTAATTTTTGGTCCTGTTTTCAAATTGGTCTACATTAAGTTCCAAAGGGTCCAAAACTAAACTAAGTTTGATATTAACAAAAATTGAAATCTTGGGGTTCTTTGATATGCTGAAACTTAACATGTACTTAGATTTTTGATTATGGGCCCAGTTTTCAAGTTTGTCCAAATCGGGGTCCAAAATTAATCTTTGTTTGATTTCAACAAAATTTGAATCATTGGGGTTCTTTGATATGATGAATCTAAACATGTATTAAAATTTTTGCTTATTGGGCTAGTTTTCAAGTTGGTCCAAATCGTGGTCCCAAAATTAAACTTTGTTTGATATCAACAAAAATTGAATCCCTGCGGTTCTTTGAGAACTAAATCTAAACATGTGTATTTAGATTTTTGATTATAGGCCCAGTTTTCAAGTTGGTCGATTGATTGATTGTTTGTTGGTTGCTTGACGTCCAGTGGCAAATATTTCATGCATATTCAGGACGAGAACAAGTTCACAATAAATACAATAGATAGGTCTTGTCACAATAGAGGTAATCTGGGATGATGGTCTGGGAAATTTGGACTGCCACTGGAAAATGAGGGTATATTGAATAGGGACAGAAATTTTGCCTTGCAACAGGCCACCTACGGACCCCTCAAAGAGTTGTTGAAAGGGTTCTTAACGTGCAAAGAGCGTGGCACTCTCTTTACACGAGACATCGGATTTAACGTCCCCATTCCGACCGGACGTGACCGCACAGCCAAACGGACGCCCCACTTCAGCAAGCGTTTTACTGCCGGTCGGGAGAAGACCAAGTGACCATATTTCTATTCCCCAGTCACCCTTGGGGCTCAAGTTGGTCGAAATCAGGGCCCAAAATTAAACTTTGTTTGATTTCAACAAAAATTGAATATATGGGGTTCTTTGATATATGCTGAATCTAACCATGTATTTAGATTTTTGATATTTGGGCCCGGTTATCAAATTGGTCCACAGTAAGGTCTAAAGGGTCCAAAATTAAACTTTATTTGATTTCATCAAAACCTGATTCCTTTGGGTTCTTTGATATGCTGAATCTAACCATGTATTTAGATTTTGGACATTGGACCATAATAGGAAAATGTGCAATTTAAAATTTTTAAGTGTTAATTTTAAGTTCTTAGACCACATTCATACTGTGTCAGAAACCTATGTTCTGTCAACTATTTAATCACAATCCAAATTCAGAGCTGTATCAAGCTTGAATGTTGTGTCCATACTTGCCCCAACTGTTCAGGGTTCGAACTCTGCGGTCGTATAAAGCTGCGCCCTGCAGAGCATCTGGTTGTGTTATACGACCGCAAAAAAAAATTTGGGATCGTATAATGGTATGATTTTGTCCAGACAATTATTTTAATTTAAGTGAATGGATCTTTATGAAATTTAATAAGAAGGTTCAATACCACAAAAGGAAGGTTGGGATTACTTTTGGGGATGATGGTCCCAACCGTTTTGGAATTAAAGGCCCAAACAAACATTTTTCTACTTTCAGTATATTAACTTGTGTATAAGTATTTCAATTGTACCACAAGTAGAAGGTTTGCATTCCTGTTTGGGGTTATGGTGCCAAAAAAACTAGCATTTTTGTAGTTTCTAGACAATATCTTGTGTGTAAGTGTATGGATTTCTCTTACATTGTACCACAAGGTTCCATTCACATAAGGAAGTCTGGGATTGAGTTCGGGGGGGGTAATTGCCTAATTTATGCAATTTTTCTAGTTTCTTGACAATAACTTGTGCTTAAGAATATGGATCATTCTGAAATCGCACTACAAAGGAAAGGCTGGGTTTGAGTGTGTGGTAATTGCCCCAAGGACGGAGTTCAATTTTTTTTCAATTTTCAAGAAGAATCTTTAATTGAACAGTATTGTGCAATATATTTGTAAGATCTTGACATTTATTTTGTGTCAGAAAACCTATACTTTGTCAAAAAATTTGATCACAATCAAGCTTGAATAGTCTGAATATTGTCCAAATTTGCCACAACTATTCAGGGTTCAACCTCTGCGGTCGTATCAGACTGCACTCATCGCAAAAAAAATGTTTTAAGTTCATTAGTCCACATTCATTCTGTGTCAGAAACCTATGCTGTGTCAACTATTTAATCACAATCCAAATTCAGAGCTGAATCCAGCTTGAATGTTGTGCCCTACTTGCCCCAACCGTTTAGGGTTCGACCTCTGCGGTCGTATAAAGCTGCGCCCTGCGGAGCATCTGGTTCTTAAAGTATAAAAAAAATGTCAACTGTGTTTTTTGTATGGAAGGATAGTAAGCAGCACTTGACTGCCTTGCGTGGTTCATCTGACCTTGACCTCATTTTCATGGTTCATTGGTCAATGTTTAGTTTTCTTGGATAAGTCTGTTTATTAGAAATTATAAGCATTAGATCAACTATATTTATTGTATTGAATGGTTGTAAGGTGTACATGTATTTCTTAATTGGTTTATATGACCTTGACGTATTTTTCTTGGATCATGTTAAGTTTATGTGATAGTTGTAGTAAAGCTTTATATTTAGGACTATCAACATAATATCAATGATTAATAGAGAAAGCGAGACATTTCAGCATGTGCACTGGTACTCCTGTTCAATGATGGCATTATTCAAAATACAACTCGTATGTAAAAAAATTATACAGAACATTTTAACAAAGTGAAGTCAATAATAGACTTTTTTCTTTAACTACACATGTCACACACTAGAGATAGACACAAATACATTTTGTAGATATATTGAAATTCATAATCCGCAAACGATTCTTTCACTACCATTAGCATTGCATTATACATGTTTTTCATAAAGTTTTTCGAGAAAGCCGGATACTTCAAGTTCAAGTCTAGAAAGTCAGAGGGACATACATGCAAACTTTTATTTTTCTTATCATTGGTTTATGACAGTTCGCATTATAAATTTCTATAAGGATATTTACACTATTCCAGATGTATTTTTGGTTTTATTATTGGATCTCACACTTCAAATAAAAGTTTGTCGTTCCGTTGAGATAACAGATACAGAGACTGTTTGAAAATGGAATCGAAGAATTAACATTGAAAATGAAAGTTCGATTATATCCTTTTCTTAGATATCTTGGAATTCAAACGGCTGTCTTCTGAGGCGGTCTGCTGGACGCCACATTTGTCTCAAACATTCTTGGAAAAAAGAGTTTGTCATCCTGATCACTGCTAACATTACTAGAAATATCTGAAGTATCATCAGATACACTAGCGTTTTTCTTGCATTTGCGACGCAGAAACGTGGCAGCTGCCACCAATCCAGACAGCGCAGCCACTGTACCAACGACGGCCCCAATAGTGACAGCTTTTGATGAGTCGCTTTCTGTTTCTCTATTTGCTGATGAAAGACCTACAATATATGACACCATAGATTTTTTCCAAAGATGACACCATTTAGTTTTACAATAATGATACCATTTTGTTTTACAATATGACATTATTAAAGTTTAAAACTTTTCGTTTATCCGTTACATTCTATCCCAAAAAATTGATTGTAAAATGACGGGTAAATGCCTAGCTGTTCAATATCGAAGGGAAATTTAAAATATTCAAATTTATAAAAAAAAAACATACTTCCATCGTTTTATTGATCTACTACCGCGCACCGACTAGACCACAATATCAGGAAGTATTTGTGCAATGTACATATACAGCCAAACCTGCTCAAGGGACCACTTATATTAAGCAACAACCTGTGTTGTAATACCATTAATTTTAGATCCTCTGTAGTACATTTCATATAAGTTGAACCTGTATTTAAATACCACCTGTCTTTTAAGAGACCACTGTTTTGCTCTCCCTTAAGTGATCTCTGAAAACAGGTTCCACTGCAACTCGTTTTGCACTTTGGATACCACTGATACATGTTTTGGCTGTCGATATCTTGGGTTGATGACATGACATGCATGAGAAATATTTGTATTTTTTCTTCTTCGATAATCTCAGTAAACAGTCCTTCGATCTTGACTAGAGTTGTTCTAATCGAAGTATTGAATGATTTTGTCAAACTGGTATTATCTAGCAATAAAGTATAACGACAATCTTAACAAAAATCATAATTTTATCGAAAGAAGTTCTATGTTCACGCGGTATTGCATTTTTGTAATATGTCCTTCCATGCAAAATTTTACCGGCTAATACAAGATGAAATGGTAAGCGTGTCTTTTGATTTTGATTTTGATTAAATTTACCAGACAGCTGTTCTGTACCAACCATGGACCCAATTGTTACAGATTCTGATGAATGACTTCCTGTGTTTCCTACAATATATGACAACATTTAGTTCACAATGATGATACCGTTTAATTTCACAATAATGATCAATGATAACACCAATCAGTTTTACAATGATGATACAATTTTGTTTTACAATTATGACATTAAGTTTTAAATTCTAACCCCAAAAATTGATAGTAAAGTGACAAGTAAATATCGAAGGGAAATTCAAATTATTCAAAGTGACATTTATAAAAAAAAAAGAAGCATACTTCCATCGTTTTATTGATCTACTACCACCGAGCAGACCACAATAGCAGGAAGTGTAACTTCATGCAATGTACATATACAGTCAAACCTGCTCAAAAGACCATCTGTATTAAGCAACAACCTGCATGTGTTGTAATACTATTAATTTTAGTTCCTCTGTAGTACATTTCATATAAGTTGAACCTGTATTTAAAGACCACCTGTCTTTTAAGAGACCACTGTTTTGCTCTCCCTTAAGTGATCTCTGAAAACCGGTTCCACGGCAACTCGTTTTGCACTTTGGATACCACTGATACATGTTTTGGCTGTCGATATCTTGGGTTAATGACATGACATGCATGAGAAATATTTGTAATTTATCTCAGTAAACAGCCCTTCGATGTTGACTAGATTTGTTCCAATCTAAGTATTGAATGATTTTGTCAAACTGTTATTATCTAGCAATAAAGTATAACGACAATCTTAACAAAAATCATAATCTTATTGAAAGAATATTTATGTTCACGCGGTATTGCATTTATGTAATATGTCCTTCCATGCAAAATTTTACCGGCTAATACAAGATGAAATGGTAAGCGTGTCTTTTGATTTTGATTTAATTTACCAGACAGCGCAGTATCTTTACCAACCAAGGACCCAATGGTTACAGCTTCTGATGAATAACTGCCTGTGTTTCCTACAATGACACCATTTAGTTTACAATGATGAAACCATTTAGTTTACATTGATGAAACCGTTTAAGGGAGTTGGCTTCTCAGTTTCAAAGTAATTAACTGTTCAAAACTCTAGCATATATTGATAGGGCATTAATAAAGGAATCAAAAAGAGCAAAACAATACATAGGTTACCGTGCTTGTTTTCGAAATATTAGCCATTGAAATTTTGCCGGGAAAATGTTCTCTCTTGACTTTTCATAGCTTTATCATTGACAAGTTAAAGTCCTCAAAATGTATTAAAAAATAATCAAAATTTTATAAGACTTATATACAGACAGCTTATCATTATACATGTAAAAGAATTATAAAAAGAAAACTGGGGGTCACCGGGCAAAATTTTTTAAGGCATTCAAATGGATAAAATCAAAGGATTCCGAAAATCTTACCAAATTCCAAAACATAACAAGCGAACTTCCATGGTTAATGTTACAATGATGAAACAATTTAAATGCCATCGTTTAATTCAACAATGACACCGTTTATTTCACGGTGATGACACCAATCAGTTTTACAATTATTACATTAAGTTTTAAACTTTTTTTTTCCGTTACATTTAAACCACATGTCCTTCGATGCAAATTTTACCAGCAAGTTGAAATGGCAATCTTTTCTTTTAATTTTGATTTAATTTACCAGACAGCGCAGCATCTGTACGGTGACTACCAACCACGGACCCAATTGTTACAGCTTCTGATGAATAACTTGCTGTGGTTTCTACAATATATGACAACATTTAGTTTACAATGATGAAACCATTTAAATTTACAATGATGACACCTTTAAATTCACAATGATGACACCGTTAAATTTCACATTGATGATACAATTTTGTTTAACATATATGACATCATTTTTTTCATCCGTTACATTTTAACCAAATGTCCTTCGATGCAAAAATTTACTGGCTAAAACATGTTAAAATGGCAAGCGTGTCTTCAACATCATTGTGTCAGCGTTTGTTGATTTTGATTTAATATAACCGACCTCGTGAGAGCTTCATGAGTTTTCTTGCTAGGGTAACTTTCTCTTACCGTGAGTAAGTATTAGATCAAATATAATTGGTCGTAAAGGTAAGTAAAAATGTAGGTAAGAATCTTGTCATATGCAGTCATATTTCGATATAGATAAAATATTTTATAGAGAAAAAGACAGGAATAGCTATGATTTTTGTGCATGCCTTTGAAATTATAGGTTTTTTGTTATTACTAGTTTTAAATGAAACTTAAGTTAATTTACCTCCTCGTTCCATACATTTCACATGTTCGTATTGTTTGTGTTTTTCACATTTTTTTACATCAGCACAATTGTTGATCATCTCAGCTCCACAAAAAATATGAAAAGTTCCATTTATAACAGATTTGAGAATATGGTTTGTATCTAGATGACTTAATGCATTGTGTATTTGACCTAAACCTTCGGTCACAATGTCAGTACCACTATTATTAGATCTAAAACGAAATGAGTATACAAATGCTGTAGAATTAGGAAAAAACCACCTGCCCATAATAAATTGTAGATTTACCCGTATCTATAGGATACCATGATGCCATATGTAAGTTTATGCATTTTGTGACATCTTTGAGGCTGTAATACGTAAGCCTTTCTATTTAATTGGATGGTATTATATAAATATGGAACGCCATAGCTGTCTTATATGTCATTTTTATTATACGAAGGTGGTTTTCTATTATACGAAGGTGGTTTTCTATTATACGATGGTGGTTTTCTATTATACGAAGGTGCATGGTTTTCTATTATACGATGGTGCTTTTCTATTATACGAAGGACATCAAACATGTCGATCAATAAATTTCTGCAGCAGTCCCTAAAGTGTAGTTGTTATAAGACTCTCTACATTTTATGTTTTTTTTTTTTATCATAACGACCCTGCATACCCGAGGTATCCACCTTATTGACTCTAGGCGTACTACAGTTTCACCAGGCGTTGGTTGACTTTCGCATAACAGATTTCTTAGTTATATCTAAAAAAGGTGTAAAACAAAAGCTATATTGACATTTTTTGTCGTTTATTTCAACTTTTTTAATTAGATTTTCATACACATCAGCCCAACAATGTTAGATCTGTAAATTTGCGAAATTTGCTTTTGC
This sequence comes from Mytilus edulis, assembly GCF_963676685.1. Taxonomy (NCBI): domain Eukaryota; kingdom Metazoa; phylum Mollusca; class Bivalvia; order Mytilida; family Mytilidae; genus Mytilus; species Mytilus edulis. Next base: position 60,710,310 of record NC_092353.1, on the reverse strand, counting down.
AAATTGTTTGTTCTTCCCTCGCCGGGATTCGAACTCATGCTACTGAAGTATCGTGACACCAAATCACCTTGCACTGTATCCGACACGCTAGACCACTCGCCCACCTAGGCTTCACACATATATGTAAAGGCTATATTTGTATTCTGGTTAAAATTTTCCAAAGCGTTCCAAAAAAGAATACATTGCCTTTGTTACTATGCACAGAAGTGGGTCTAGAGGGATCCCTTCATTTCTGTATTCTTTTTTTTTTATATATAAACTACCCCTGTACTTTTCCAACATTTAATGTTAAAAATTCCGACCCTTATCACTTTTATTTACCAAGAGAAAATTAAAACTTACGGACTGCATCGTATATCTACAAATCTTGTCACTTTCAGTACGACAGTTTCATTACGTATATCTGGTTTATATTTCATGTCTAGAATACAACTGCCATTTAAGAATCTGTCCAAGAGTTTTGTTTGGATCTGTCGGCCTGCGTGCGTATCATTGTAAATACCAATGCTAGCAGTCTTATTATGGATGTCCAAAGTGAACAAGACTTCTAACTTAACAACCGTCGTTTGATACTTGTAGAATTGCTCAATAAAACCTGCAACTAAATAAAACGATGGAAGTAAGATAAATGGATGGGATTTATTAAAAATGAAAAACATGTGTAATGATCTGTAATGGTTATCACTTGTTAGTCCCTCCCGTTTCTTAAATAAAATATCTGTTATTACTTTATACAATTTGTATTTCGGATATCATATTTCAAAAAACGAGAACAACCATTTTCTTTCCTCTATCTCCTACATAATGCCTTTGACTTTGTTGAAAAAAATACAGACGTGTGACTAATTTTATAATACTAGTATAGCGTTTTAACTAACGCATTTCATATTTATTTTACTGTTTTGTATCAATTCGAATTCGAAATCGAAAGAATGTTTTATTCGGAATTATTTATTATCTGAGAGACATAATAGGCTATGCTTTCTATAGAATATTGGTTTTAATTTGGAAAATTCTCATTTTCATTTATAGATACTCAAAGGAGCAGGTCCGGTAAGGGCCTATTTTGACCCAAAATTTCAGGTTCATCTGAAGAAAGATTTTGTACACGTTTTAAACACTTAAGTGTCGTGTCACACTACTTCGGTCGATTCAGTTGTGAAAGATTTGAACTGACTTATTCATTTAAGACGCTCATATATCAAGCTTAAATATGAAAAATCTATCAATTATGCCATAATATGTCACTTTTCAGATAAGTTTTTGACAAAAATGAAAGTTGCTGCATCCGTGTTCACCCTCAACCTTTATATATGTTATGTATTATTATCAGATACAGTTTACATTTAAATATTAAGAATGAACACGAATGCGGCCACTTCCATTTAAGACGAAAACCGTCTAAAATGTAACTCAAATGCTAAAATTGTGAAGATTTCAGTAATTTAGTATGACTTAATGATGCTAGTACCTGATATATGTGCATTGTATTGTCAAAAAAAGCCCATATTTATGTAACAGAAGTATTCTACTTTCCATAAATAGCTGGAAGTTTACATTTTAAAAAATTTGCAAAACTGATATATTTTGAGGCCAAAAAGGGGTCTTACTGAACCTACTCCTTTTGCTTGAATTTATAAACGACACTGGTCTAAATACTAATTAGAATTTGATTGATGTTAAGAAAACTAAAACACAACAATAAACATTGGTATATCTTAAACGTAATTAATATAAGCTATGTTGCTATGAATGATATATAGTCTATAGGTTTATTAAGAACAGCTATAATGAGTAACTCGCCTATACCTCTTTTCAACATTATATCAAATCATAGTTACAAATCATTACAAATAATATAGCTATAAATCAATGGCATAACCAAAGTTTAAGACGACTTAACATTGTTTTGAAATTGTGTTCTGCCTAGGTAATATAAATGAATTGTAATAAAATTCTTTAAATCGTATTGTGTTTGTTTGTTGCAGTCTAACATCAAGTGGCAAATATTTCAGGCATATTCAGGACGAGAACATTTTTTTTTAACAATAGGTATAGTTATGCAGGTTAGAAATTTGATGGGAAATATGCTAAAAGTTTATTTCTCGCCAGCTTTCATTTCAAATTATGCAGTAAAAAAATATTTTGAATAGATAAATAAAAATGATCTTTACATGAATTGGGTTTAAAATTTGTTTTCATATAAGACAAATCATATATCTGGGGTCTGGATAGAGAGAGTTCCTTCATTTCTTTAAAAAAAATGTTTTGGACTATTATTTATATATTAGCAACCCCCGCCCCACCCCAATTATCCTTTATTAATAACATTTTCCCCCTCTGTTTATTATTTTTGTATATTGTGTTCTGTATGCCCATTATTGTCTGTAATCACTGCAAGTTAAGGAAGTTGGAATCTTAATTTCTTAATATTTTTCTAAATACGAACGATTTCCTTTGATATTTATGATCAGAAGTATTTCATGACTCTTTGTAGGGTAGTTATTATATGTTGATGAGGCTTAAACATAAAATTGAGAATGGAAATGGGGAATGTGTCAAAGAGACAACAACCCGACCATAGAACAGACAGCAGCAGAAGGTCACCAACAGGTCTTCAATGCAGCGAGAAATGCCCGCACCCGGAGGCGTCCTGATCTGGCCCCTAAATTTTTCAAGATCATTACTTAATAAACAAGTATTTTCTAAACTTGATAATGATGGTATGGGGCGGAATAAGTGAACAAGAACGCACCGATCTCACATTTATTGATGGTAACCTAAATGCAACAAGGTATAGGGACGAAATTCTGGCTCCGGTCGTTCTCTTGTTTCTCCGAAGACATCGTTTTAATCACATTTTTTCAATAAATGACACCATATAATTTTATGACTTTCTGTGGTTCCTCCAATATATGACACCATTTTGTTTACAATGATGACACCATTTAGTTTACAATGATGACTACATTTAATTTCACAACTATGACACCTTTAATTTCACAATCATTATGATGACACCGTTTAATTTCACAATGATGACACCATGCATTCAGATTTACAATGATGACACAATTTTGTTTTACAATTATGAAATTAAGTTTAAAACATTTTTTTATACTTTTCATTTTAACTGTCCTTCGATGCAAAATTTTACCGGCTGTTTTAGCACGAAAACCTATGAAGGTCTCACGAGGTCCGTTATATTAAATAAAATTCAACAAGCGCTGTCACATTGCTGTTCTTCAACAGTAATGTGTCAGCGCTTGTTGAATTTGATATAATATAACGGACCTCGTGAGACCTTCGTGGGTTTTCGTGCTATGGTAACTTTCTCTTACCGTGAGTAAATATTAGGTCAAATAGAATTGTTCCTATGGGTAAGTAAAAATGAAGGTAAGAATGTCTTGTCGTATTCAGTCATATTTAGATATAGATAAAATGTGTATAACTTTTAAGAGAGAAAAAGATTTTTGTGCATACCTGTTGAAATTACAGGTTTTGTTATTACTAGTTTTAAATGAAACTTAAGTTAATTTACCTCCTCGTTTCATACATTTTACATGTTCGTATTGTTTGTGTTTTTCACATTTTCTTACATCAGCACAATTGTTGATCATCTCAGCTCCACAAAAAATATGAAAAGTTCCATTTATAACAGATTTGAGAATATGGTTTGTATCTAGATGACTTAATGCATTGTGTATTTGACCTAAACCTTCGGTCACAATGTCAGTACCACTATTATTGGATCTAAAAAATGAGTATACAAATGCTGTAGAATTAGGAAAAAAACCGACCTGCCCATAATAAATTTTAGATTTACCCGTATCTATAGGATACCATGATGCCATATGAAAGTTTATGCATTTTGTGACATCTTTGAGGCTGTTATACGTAAGCCTTTCTATTTAATTGGTTGGTATTATATAAATATGGAACACCATAGCTGTCTTATGTGTCTTTTTTGTTATACGAAGGTGCTTTTCTATTATACGAAGGTGGTTTTCTATTATACGATGGTCGTTTTCTTTTATACGATGGTGCTTTTCTATTATACGAAGGACATCAAACATGTCGATCAATACATTTCTGCAGCAGTCCCTAAAGTGTTGTTGTTATAAGACTCTCTACATTTTATGTTTTTTTTATCATAACGACCCTGCATATACCCGAGGTATCCACTTTATGGACTCTACCGTACTACAGTTTCACCAGGCGTTGGTTCACTTTCGTTTGTAATTGATAATACATAATTGATTAATATCGCATAACAGATTTCTTAGTTAATCTAAAAATGTTGTAAAACAAAAGCTATATTGACATTTTTTGTCGTTTATTTCAACTTTTTAAATTAGATTTTCATACACATCAGTCCAATAATGTTAGATCTGTAAATTTGCGAAATTTGCTTTTGCAAATTTTTTGTTCTTCCCTCGCCGGGATTCGAACTCGTGTTACTGAAGTATCGTGACACCAAATCGCCTTGCACTGTATCCGACACGCTAGACCACTCGCCCACCTAGGCTTCACACATATATGTAAAGGCTATATTTTTATTCTGGTTAAAATTTTCCAAAGCGTTCCAAAAAAGAATACATAGCCTTTGTTACTATACACAGAAGAGGGTCTAGATGGATCCCTTCATTTCTGTATTTTTTTTTTATATATATAAACTACCCCTGTACTTTTCCAACACTTAATGTTAAAAATTCCGACCCTTATCACTTTTATTTACCAAGAGAAAATTAAAACTTACGGACTGCATGGTATATCTACAAATCTTGTCACTTTCAGTACGACAGTTTCATTACGTATATCTGGTTTATATTTCATGTCTAGAATACAACTGCCATTTAAGAATCTGTCCAAGAGTTTTGTTTGGATCTGTTGGCTTGCGTGCGTATCATTGTAAATACCAATGCTAGCAGTCTTATTATGGATGTCCAAAGTGAACAAGACTTCTAACTTAACAACTGTCGTCTGATACTGGTAGAATTGCTCAATAAAACCTGCAACTAAATAAAACGATGGAAGTAAGATAAATGGATGGGATTTATTAAAAATGAAAAACATGTGTAATGATCTGTAATGCATGGTTATCACTTGTTAGTCCCTCCCGTTTCTTAAATAAAATATCTGTTATTACTTTATACAATTTGTATTTCGGATATCATATTTCAAAATACGAGAACAACCATTTTCTTTCCTCTATCTCCTAAATAATGCCTTTGACTTTGTTGAAAAAAATACAGACGTGTGACTAATTTTATAATACTAGTATAGCGTTTTAACTAACGCATTTCATATTTATTTTACTGTTTTGTATCAATTCGAATTCGAAATCGAAAGAATGTTTTACTCGGAATTATTTATTATCTGAGAGACATTATAGGCTATGCTTTCTATAGAATATTGGTTTTAATTTGGAAAATTCTCATTTTCATTTATAGATACTCAAAGGAGCAGGTCCGGAAAGGGCCTATTTTGACCCAAAATTTCAGGTTCAGCTGAAGAAAGATTTTGTACACGTTTTAAACACTTAAGTGTCGTGTCACACTACTTCGGTCAATTCAGTTGTGAAAGATTTGAACTGACTTATTCATTTAAGACGCTCATATTCAAGCTTAAATATGAAAAATCTATCAATTATGCCATAGTATGTCACTTTTCAGATAGTTTTTGTCAAAAATGAAAGTTGCCGCATCCGTGTTCACCCTCAACCTTTATATATGTTATGTATTATTATCAGATACAACTTACATTTAAATATTAAGAATAAATACGACGGCGGCCACTTCCATTTAAGACGAAAACCGTCTAAAATGTAACTCAAATGCTAAAATTGTGAAGATTTCAGTAATTCAGCATGACTTAATGACGCTAGTACCTGTTATATGTGCATTATATTGTCAAAACAGCCCATATTTATGTAACAGAAGTATTCTACTTTCCAATAATTAGCTGAAAGTTTACATTATTTTTATTATTAATTAGAATTTGATTGATTTTAAGAAAAACACAACAATAAACATTGGTATATCTTATAAACGTATTAATATAAGCTATGTTGCTATGAATGATATATAGTCTATAGGTTAAATTTATTAAGAACAGCTATAATGAGAAATAAATTCAGTGGATCTCGTCTATACCTCTTTTCAACATTACATCAAACCATAGTTACAAATCTTTACAAATGATACAGCTATAAATCAATGGCATAACCAAAGTTTAAGATGACTTAGCATATTGTTTTGAAATTGTGATCTGCCTAGGTAATATAAATGAATTGTAATAAATTCTTTAAATCGTATTGTGTTTGTTTGTTGCAGTCTAACATCAAGTGGCAAATATTTCAGGCATATTCAGGACGAGAACATTTTTTTTTCAGTAGGTATAGTTAAGCAGGTTAAAAATTTGATGGGAAATATGCTGAAAGTTTATTTCTCGCCAGCTTTCATTTCAAATTATGCAGTAAAAACATATTTTGAATAGATAAATAAAAATGATCTTTACATGAATTGCGTTTAAAATTTGTTTTCATATAGGACAAATCATATATCTGGGGTCTGGATAGAGAGGGTTCCTTCATTTCTTTAAAAAAAAATGTTTTAGACTTTCATTTATATATAAGCAACCCCCACCCCACCCCAATTATTCTTTAATAATAACATTTTCCCCCTCTGTTTATTATTTTTGTATGTTTTGTGTTCTGTATGCCCATTATTGTCTGTAAACACTGTAAGTTAAGGAAGTTGGAATCTTAATTTCTTAATATTTTCTAAATACGAACGATTTCCTTTGATATTTATGATCAGAAGTATTTCATGACTCTTTGTAGGGTAGTTATTATATGTTGATGAGGCTTCAAACATAAAATTGAAAATGGAAATGGGGAATGTATAAAGAGACAACAACAGACAACAGCAGAAGGTCACCAACAGGTCTTCAATGCAGCGAGAAATTCCCGCACCCGGAGGCGTCCTTCAGTTGGCCCCTAAACAAATATAGTACTTTTACAAGATCATTACTTAATATACAAGTACTTTCTTAACTTCATTTTTCTTCTTTCTTTTGTGTATTATAATAAAAAAAAAAAGAGTTATCGGATTGACGTGTATGTAGAAAAAAACAACAGAAATGAAATCTAGCCGGACATACAAGATGATTTCAAAGATACACTTGTGGTTTGATGCGCGGAAATCTTTTTCCATTCATTGTACACAACCGAAGCAGTAATTTAAAAAGCAACTAAGCACCAATTTGGTATTATGATACTCAAATATCCGATCAAATATACAAGGTATATTGGGAATAGAAAAAACAAAATATGTAATTTAAAAAAATCAGGCTTAAAAAAATAATGATGATGATGAAATATACCAATGATAGTAAAAAAAACATATAATAAATAAAAATTAATAAATAAACAAAATAGATTTAAATGTGAAAACTAGTAAATTTGGGTAAAAAAATGATACCTACAGAAAAGATAGTAGTGCAATAAACTCCTCATCTCGTATATATAAATTTCATCGGATAACCATTTTACACAGCAATTCCGAAGTAGGACAAATTTTTATGAGCTACATGGACCTTTGCCAATCGAAGTATTTTTCAAAAACAGATATAAAACTCTGAAGACCAAGGCATTTAAATTCAGGAAGTAAAATTCCCTGGTCGTTAAATAAAACTGTCATGACACAGTATTAGTTTTTGACTATAAAGAAACAATCGAATAATTTTGATTAGGTAAAATTGATTTAATACTTACATACATGCTTCCTAGACTTACTGATATCAAAAAGGTTATAATTAGTTATGATGCTGTCCAATCGTTGTTCTAGAAATTTAGAAAAATTAAATTTTATGTTCGGAGGAATTGCAAAATCGTGTACCGTAAATTTTGCAATTTTGCCGTATCGAATCTATGATGAAGAAAACTAGTAGATGATGTGCCATACAACTGCTGATTTCTTATTTAGCAACAAATAAATAACCAAAGACAACAAAGGTCATATTACAGGCTTGGAATGGTTTTACAGTAGTAATTTGGGGGGGGGGGCTTTAAAGTTTGCTGTACGGTGTAAGCTAAAGCTCGGTGTTGAAGGCCGTACCTTAATTATCATATAATGATTTACTTTTATAAATTGTTACTTGGATGGAGTCTTTTACGAGAGTTGTCTCATTAGAACTCATACCACATCTTCTTATATCTACTGACGGTTATGATATATCATATATGTCTCTGGTCTTGAACAAGGCTTGTTCAAAAACATGCGCCCACTCTGTGTTTTTGTAAGATGTATTTCTATTTGAATCCTTCTGATGAGTTCAGCCTTTTTCAACTGATTTTTATAATTCGTTCATATGTTGTACTGTTACACCACTGTTCCAGGTTAGGGGAAGGATTGGGATCCCGCTAACATATATTTTTAACCCCGCCATTCTGTATATATGTGCATGTCCCAAGACAAGAAGCCTGTAATTCAGTGGATGTCGTTTGTTTTTTATTCATTTTTTGTGCATAAATAAGGCCCTTAATTTTCTTATTCGAATTGTTTTGATACATTTGTCATTTCGAGGCCTTTTATAGCTGACTATGTGGGTTGGGCTTTGCTCACTGTTGAAGGCCGTACGGTGACCTAAAGAGGTTAATTTCTGTGTCATTTGAATTGGTCTCTTGTGGAGAGTTGCCATCTCATTGACTATCATACCACATCTTCTTTTTGTTATCTATATATGTCAGGCCAGCCTGTAAAAATCCATTGACTGAGATAAAATGGGAAGGAGGAGACCCCCCTCCTTCCCCCCAAAAAAAACCAAAAGAACTGACCAAACAAATAACAAAAACAAAACAAACCAGTTTATAAATCCGCCCATTTGTTTAACTTGCCGCGATTTGTTTGGGGTTTTGTGTTTGTTAGTTGAAATATATCTCTAGTGCTGACGGTGGAGTTGTTTTTCAGGGTATTTTTTATTTACAACATGTATATGATTAACCATTAACAATAAAAATGTATTATATCTAGAACTAGACGTATAATATATAAGGGGGTCTATTATGTGTAAAAGGCCCTGATTATACATGATGTTTCAGGGTGTAAGGCTATTAAGTTATAGTCAATATTTTGTTCAAAGACAATATTAATCAAAGATCAGTATTATGTCGTTTAAAAGCTCATTTAGAGCTTATGTTTCCTTGTTTGTATACTATGCAGTTTGACTCTAAATAAAGCAGCTTAGCTTATGTATAGCTTATATTTATTTATTATTTATAAAAAAAATGATTGCCTTGCACAGTCCAAACTGGTGGGATTGAGAAACACGCCAACGTGTGTCTTCTATTCTCTAACTTTTGAAAATCGGTGATGGACTTACACTTGTACAGCACACCTGTTACGAAATGGGAGATAACTCGAAATTTCCGGATAACTTTTTCAAATCCATCCCGCCTTTCAACTTTATAAATGAAAATGGCAACAACTGAAACTGGTAAATTTCATTTTATGATCTTATGCATTCACAAACAATTCATATGAATAGGAATATTATATTAACATGCACATCTGTGATAATTCACTAACGTGACAAGCCGAAAATACTTGCATGGTTTTGTAAATTTTTCCATTTGGAAACTTATCTTATTCTAAAAATTTAACTCCACTATAATAAGAAAATAAGGTTCATTGAAGTCGACTTCAAGTCATAATAAAGAGTGCAAGCAGTTCTATTTGAAAGACAGTCATTTTCTATTTAAGGTATACATGGTATATGTGCAACTTTCAGTTTTAAAATCTTCACGCTTAACTACAAGGCTACATCATTGGCTTGTAAAATTGATTTCAGGATTGAATATTATATATTTCTTCTCTACAAGCCAACACTGGCAACAGAATCAAATTGTGGACTCAAAAGTTAAGGTTGAAGCTCGAGGGCTGGTACTATAATAGGATGAAATTAAATATTGCATGCAGATAACTTGACACTCTCCAAACAAGTGTTTTTAATAAATTATAATGTTCATAAAGATGACATACCGATAAAGTATTTGGTTCATAATCAAAAGAAGATTTCTTTTAATTTATTAGATGAAACCTATATAAAAACCATGAAAATGGCAATAGCAATGGCCTGTATAAGAAGTAAACCAGAAGGCTTGACTGCTAAAGAATACACAGAACAACTTTGTCAGAACTATTTACAGAAACAGCAAGAATGCCAGGATAAACTGAAATCAGCAGAAAATGAAATCCTTCAGCTGCGACAGCAATTAGTTCTACAGTCTACACTTGGACAAAATGCATTTTTACCTTTGAGAAACACAGGTATTTGTCAATTTAAAAATTTACATATATAAATTTGGCTAATTTATTTGTAAAGTGTATTATGAATGACATTTTGAGTTTATATCATGTTGATCATTAAGAGGAGCTCTGTAGGGAACAATTGATACTCAAAAACTTCCTGAACACCAAATATTTTGCATATTTCAGGTGATGGTTTTTTTTCACATAAGCTTTAACTTATCTCATCACAAGCACTAGTTTCAATTAACAGGTAAAGTTGTAATAGCTTTTGATATGCATGTATATAGATACATCATACATATAGGTGACATAATAGTTGTAATTTCTATATCTTTTGTTTATCTTATTCATGAGGCCTAGTTTCAAAATGGTTTAATATAATTGATTTTCAATTTATCAAAATCCATGTGGAGTAATTGTCACATGGATGTGATGATAAAACTGGATGTTATGAAATTTTTACAGTTTAAAGTATACAAACATAAGTCAAAAATCAATTTCATGAAATCAATGACATATTTTTTGTAATCAATAACTTTCATACTTAGCAATAAAAAAATCTTAAAATGCAACTAATGAAATTAAAGTTTAATATTGCTCAGTTGGTTTGGAATCAATGGATTTAAACTAGAATGTTTTATACAAATTTAAAAACATCCAAAATTACAAATTATAGGTCTGTATAACTCATCCTCAAAGACTTAGGTATGGAAAAAAAACACCAGAAAAAGAGCTTTGTTTTGTGGGGTGTGTGCTCACAAAGGTTTTTTTTGTTTGTTAAAGCTTTAAAAAATTTAATTATTGGTATATCTAAATTTGATCAAATGAAAATTTTAGTACAACATGATAAAAAAAAATTGTTCTATTTCATTTTTATTCTTTTTACTAATAGTATCACAGTCAAAGATAGTTTTTTATCCCCTCATTTATAGATTTATATATTTTTATCTTATAATTTGTTTCAGTACAAGCAGAAGAACCACAATGCCTGACACCGCCATCATCTGGGACGACTACATGTACAGTACAATCCACAACAGACAACAGCAAACTAATTCAAAACACTGCCTTTTTACAGAGCATTTTGAACCTACAATCGATCACCAGAACACCTCAATTAACCTCAGTTACTTATACAACACTCAAGAACAGTTTGACCATGGTTAAATACTGTATTGAAAATGAGGCTAATATTCCTCTATCGTCAATCCAGAAAAATGTGCAGGTTATTATGGGAGTGTTGGACTCAGAAAAGATTGTTGACTTGGTACAAGTTGTTGACTGTATTATAGATATTGTGATGTGTATACTGAATATAATGCTGTTTAAAGAACATGAAAGTATGGTAAGTAATATATAATTTACAAACAGTTTAGATACTTTAAAAATATTGAAATATTCATAGCTGCTCAGTAGTTACTAAAACATTTTCCTTAACAATCTGTTGTTTATGAAGATGTTGAATGCATGATTACAACAAGTGAAAGGAAAATTACATGTAAATTAAATGCATGAACTCATTTTACACACAAAAAGCATGCAATATAAAAAAAACACAGATGCTCTGCAGGGTGCAGCTTTATACGACCGCAGAGGTTGAACCCTGATTACAGTTGGGGCAAGTATGGACACAACATTCAAGCTTGATACAGCTCTGAATTTTGATTGTGATTAAATAGTTGACACAGCATAGGTTTCTGACACAGAATGAATGTGCTCTAATGAATTTAAAATAAATAAATTTACCTATTATGGTCCAATATCCAAATCTAAATACATGGCCATGGATTGATTCAGAATATAAAAAAATCCAAAGAGTTTTGGACCCCAATTAGGACCAACTTGAAAACTGGGCCCAGAATCAAAAATCTAAATACATGTTTAGATTCAGCATATCAATGAACCCCAAGAAATCAATTTTTGTTAAAATCAAACTAAGTTTAATTTTGGCCCCTTTGGAAATTAATGTAGACCAATTTGAAAATAGGACCAAAAATTAAAAATCTAAATACATGGTTAGATTTCGCTTATCAAAGAACCTCAATAATTCAATTTTTTATGAAAACAAAATTTAATTTTTGACCCTTTGGACCTCATGTGGACTAATTTAAAAACGGGGACCATATTCCAAAAACTTAAAACACTGTTAGATTCAGCATATTTAAGATCGCCAAGAATTCAAGAATAAAACCCCATTGAAATTGGTCAAGAAATAAGCAATTTATTCAAAGTATTAGAAAAGTATTGTTTTTGGCCCCTTTTTGGCCCCTAATTCCTAAACAGTTTGGACCATTACCCCCAAATCAATTCCAACCTTCCTTTTTTGAAATGGAACCTTGTGAAAGATCCATACACTTACACACAAGTTATTGTCTCGAATCTAGAAAAATACTTATTTTGACCCTTTTTGGGCCCCTTGTTCCAAAACTGTTGGGACCAAAACCCGAAAAATCAATCCCAAACTTCCTTTAGTGGTTATAAACCTTATGTTAAAATTGTATTGAATTCTATTTACTTATACTAAAGTTATTATCCAGAAACCATCCATCTTCCGACGACGCTGACGCCGACGTGATACCAATATACGACCAAATTTTTTTCAATTTTTGTGGTCGAATAAAAAGATGTGGTATGATTACCAATGAGACAGCTCTTCACAAGTGACCACTGAGTAAAAAATTAACTGCTAATAAACTTTTTACTCTGGTAGATTAAGCAATGAGTGATAGATTTCTCTTAGAAGAAATTTAAAGGTCTGAGTGAATAAACTATACAGAGAACAATACCTGTTGTATTTGTTCAATGGGACAATAGAACTGCCAAAAGTTTAAATGGACAGGTAACTATCAGGTGAATCTATGGAAAGGTTCAATTGGGTTCGCAATAATGTAAAAGAAAATGAACGAAAAGCGTGTTACACAGCAAAAAACAACAACCACTGAATTACAAGCTTATGAAGTTCCTACTATGTTATTTATTTTATGGTCATTGTTTATAATAATGATAAATATATTTTAACATAATGTATCATAAAAAGGTCTAATTATTTGTATTTTTTCAGGAGGAAGCAGAATGTCTAGTGACACTTGTTACGTCCTTTTGTCATGTCAAATTATTTGAAAGAATAGTAAAAATGACACTAACAGTAATTGAAGAATTTTCAAATCACCTACGAAATGTACAACAAAAGAAAGAAGATATTGATCTTTTGAAATACTGGAATTTATACAACGTTTTCAAAATTCTTGAAAATATTTTTCACAAGCATAGAGAACATAGTTTAATGATGTCATCAGATTTCGTGGACAAGATAAATGAAAGACTTGACGAGACATTACTTCATTTGACAGACCCTTTTCCTCTGTTTGCGCATGCTGTGTGGAAAATTCAAGGAATTTTAAATCAAATTGTTTCAGAAAGTCAACAATAAAAATATTTATGATTTAGTGTTTTTGTCATCTGTTATAATATTATCAAGTGTTTTTTTGTCTGGACTGAATTTTATTTTGTTTTTTTTTGTCTATACCTATGTTAGTTGTTTGTTGGTTCTGTAAGGTTTATGGTGGTTATGATTCTCCCAGATATTTCATACATTTGACTTTTGACCTTTTCATCCTGAGCAAATTTGTGAAAATTAATACATAGAACATATGTTGTGCAATAAAATCAGTGTCATACAAATATACAGAAAATAAGTCTGTAACCAGGGGGTGAGTGGGGGGGGGGGGGGGGGACATCCCATTAGTCTGACAACCATTATTCCGACAGCCCAATATTCCGACAGCCCATTTATTCCGACAGCCAAAAATTAAGATAACAAGTAGGACGAAATATGTGCCCCGAAAAGATGAGTAATTCCAGCTTCTACCAAGACATCCACCTGTGCGATTTTATGAATATCATGTTTTGGAATTCATATGAATCCATGAAATACGAAGAAATACACAGCACTCCCAATAACGATCGATCAGACATACAGTCTGAGAGATGACACTCAATATATTTGAATAAGTACCGATTTTATATCCCGAGCTTATTTTAAAATCTAGAAAATTAGGCCTCTTTCATGATGGTTCGAGAGAGGCAAGCTGATGAATTACCACAAATCTATATACGTAAATCAAATATCAGACACGAACCAACGACAATTAACCACTAAAATACCAGCTACTGACTTTGGACAGGCACATTAAAAATGTGGCGGGGTTAAGAATTATTCTAAAAGGTCTTATTAAACTCATCAGATCGATGCGAAGCACACAAATGTTTAACACTTACGTGACACATCCCTCACAACAACAAAAACACAAAGTACAGATCTGAGACTTATATTTGCAGTTATGGACAGCTGGTTCAAAGTCAATAACAACTAATAACAAGAGTGCACACGCTGAAATGTCTCGCCTTCTTTACTAATCATTGATATCATGTTGATAGTCCTAAATATAAAGCTTTATTATAACTGGACAGCTGGTTCAAAGCCAATAACAACTAATAACAAGAGTGCACACGCTGAAATGTCTCGCCTTCTTTACTTATCATTGATATCATGTTGATAGTCCTAAATATAAAGCTTTATTATAACTGGACAGCTGGTTCAAAGCCAATAACAACTAATAACAAGAGTGCACACGCTGAAATGTCTCGCCTTCTTTACTTATAATTGATATCATGTTGATAGTCCTAAATATAAAGCTTTATTATAACTGTCACATAAACTCAACATTAACCAAGAAAAAAAAATATTGATCAATGAACCATGAAAATGAGGTCAAGGTCAGATGAACCATGCTAGGCAGACATGTACAGCTAACAATTCTTCCATACAACAAATAAAGTTGATCTATTGCTTATAATTTACAAAAACAGACCAAAACACAAATACTTTACGCACTTTGCAATGAACCGTCAAAATGAGGTCAAGGTCGAATACAATATGCGCGACTGACATATAGATTATAAAATATTTCCATACACCAAATATAGTTGAACTAATGCATATATAGTTTAAGAAAAAGGACCAAAACTCAAAAACTTAACTTTGACCACTGAACCATGAAAATGAGGTCATGGTCAGATGATACCTGTCAGCTAGACATGTAGAATCTACACCTTACAATCATTGCATACACCAAATATAGTAGACCTATTGCATATAGTATAAGAAAAACAGACCAAAACACAAAAACTTAACTATAACCACTGAACCATGAAAATGAGGCCAAGGTCAGATGACACCTGCCAGTTGGATATGTACACCTATCAGTCCTTCCATACACCGAATATACTAGACCTACTGCTTATAGTATCTGAGATATGGACTTGATCACCAAAACCTAACTTTGTTCACTGATCCATGAAATGAGGTCGAGGTGCCATGAAAACTGTCTGACGGGCATGAGGACATAGCACGGTACGCACATACCAAATATAATTATCCTATTACTTGAAAGAAGAGAGAATTTAACATTACAAAAAATCTGAACTTTTTTTTCAAGTAGTCACTGAACCACGAAAATGAGGTCAAGGGCATTGGACATGTGACCGACTGAAAGTTTGTATCATGAGGCATTCCTAACGACTGGAAACACGCTAGAGTCGCACCAGCATATAAAAAGGGGGATAAGCATAAACCATGGACATCAAGTTGGTTACTTATTCCCTATTCCTTATTCGTTACTTGTTCGTTGCTTAATTATTCCCTATTCCCTACATATTCGTTACTTATTCGTTACTTATTCCCTATTCCTTATTCGTTACTTATTCCTTATTCCCTATTTGATACCTATTCGTTACTTATTCCTTATTACCTATTCGTTACCTATTCGTTACTAGTTATAGTTCTAAATTTGTTGAGGTAAAATGAACTTTTTATGACCTATTTGTAAGTGTTTGTGCTCAACCGATCCTGTTGCTTTATGTCCGATACTTATTTGTTTCTTATTTGATTTTTTTGCGTTCTACCTTTTAAATGTTTTATATTCGTATGTTTGAAGATCTGGTTCTTGGTTCGAAGAGGTGAACTCACCTTTTAGCGCTTGTATAAAAATGAAGATGTGGTATGATCGCCAATGAGACAACTCCCCACAATAGACCAAAATGACACAGAAATTAACAACTACAGGTCACGATACGGCCTTCAACAATAAGCAAAGCCCATACCGCATGGTCAGCTATAAAACATGTTAGCGGGGTGTACATCGTTTCGGAGCTTGACTAATACCTTGTTTATAACACGCGTATTATACGTTGCACCTTTTAGAAAATGATTTTCAATTGTGTTCTTGTCTCTGGCGGTAACTATGTGTTCTTAGAGATGAAATCACCCTATTAGCGCGTATGTACCCGTTCTTGCGCTCGGTTTATACCCTGTAACTTATTCGTTCCTTAATCGTTTTTAATACGCGTGGTATACGTTGCATCTTTTAAAAAAGGATTTTAAATTGTTTTTCTGTTTCTCAGTAGTGGTAGATTGCGTTTCTAAGAGGTGATATAACCCTATCAGCGCGTATGTAGCAGTTTCAGCGCTCGACTGATACCCTGTTACTTATTCGTTCCTGATTCGCGTATAATACGTGTGTAATACTTTGCACATTTAAAAAAAAATATTTTCAATTGTTTTCTTGTCACTGGTGGTAAATTTGGGTTCTAAGTGGTTATTTAACCCTCTAAGCGCGTATGTACCCGTTTCAGCACTCGACTGTTACCCTGTTACTTATTCGTTTGTTATACGTTGCACCTTTTAGAAAATGATTTTCAATTGTTTTCTTGTCTCTGGTGGTACCTATGTGTTCTAAGAGGGAAAAAAAACCCTATTAGCGCATATGTACCCGTTTCAGCGCTACACTGTTATCCTGTTACTTATTCGTTCCTTATTGGCTTATAAAACGTGTGTTTTATATATACGTTCCATTTTTAAAAAGAAATATTTTCGTGTCTCTGGTGGTAACTGTCGGTTCTTAGAGGTGAAATAACCCTAATAGAACATATGTACCCGACTGATACCCTGTTACTTATTCGTTCTGTATTCGCTTATAATACGCGTGGTATATGTTGCACCTTGAAATAAATCAATAATCAATTGTTTTCATATCTCTGGCGGTAATTATATGTTCTCTGAGTTGAAAAAACCCTATTAGTGCATATGTACCCGTTTCAGCGCTACACTGATACCCTGTTACTTATTCGTTCCTTATTCGCTTATAGAACGTGTGTTATGTGTTGCACTTTAAAAAAGAAATATTTTTGTGTCTCTGGTGGTAACTGTCGGTTCTTAGAGGTGAAATAACCCTAATAGAACATATGTACCCGTTTCAGCGCTCGACTGATACCCTGTTACTTATTCGCTTATAATACGCGTGGTATACGTTGCACCTTGAAATAAATCGATTATCGAATGTTTTCATGTCTCTGGCGGTAATTATGTGTTCTATGAGGTGAAAAAAACCTATTAGCGCATATGTACCCGTTTCACCGCTACGCTGATACCCTGTTACTTATTCGTTCCTTATTCACTTTTTATACGCGTGGCAAACGTTGCACCTTGAAATAAATCGATTATCATTTTTTTTCATGTCTCTGGCGGTAATAATCTGTTCTCTGAGGTGAAAAAAAACCCATAAGCGCATACGTACCCGTTTCAGCGCTACACTGATACCCTGTTACTTATTCGTTCCTTATTCGCTTATAATACGCGTGGTATACGTTGCACCTTGAAATAAATCGATTATCGAGTGTTTTCATGCCTCTTGCGGTAATAATGTGTTCTCTGAGGTGAAAAAAACCTATTAGCGCGTATGTAGCAGTTTCAGCGCTCGACTGATACCCTGTTACTTATTCGTTCCTGATTCGCGTATAATACGTGTGTAATACTTTGCACATTTAAAAAAAAATATTTTCAATTGTTTTCTTGTCACTGGTGGTAAATTTGGGTTCTAAGTGGTTATTTAACCCTCTAAGCGCGTATGTACCCGTTTCAGCACTCGACTGTTACCCTGTTACTTATTCGTTTGTTATACGTTGCACCTTTTAGAAAATGATTTTCAATTGTTTTCTTGTCTCTGGTGGTACCTATGTGTTCTAAGAGGGAAAAAAAACCCTATTAGCGCATATGTACCCGTTTCAGCGCTACACTGTTATCCTGTTACTTATTCGTTCCTTATTGGCTTATAAAACGTGTGTTTTATATATACGTTCCATTTTTAAAAAGAAATATTTTCGTGTCTCTGGTGGTAACTGTCGGTTCTTAGAGGTGAAATAACCCTAATAGAACATATGTACCCGACTGATACCCTGTTACTTATTCGTTCTGTATTCGCTTATAATACGCGTGGTATATGTTGCACCTTGAAATAAATCAATAATCAATTGTTTTCATATCTCTGGCGGTAATTATATGTTCTCTGAGTTGAAAAAACCCTATTAGTGCATATGTACCCGTTTCAGCGCTACACTGATACCCTGTTACTTATTCGTTCCTTATTCGCTTATAGAACGTGTGTTATGTGTTGCACTTTAAAAAAGAAATATTTTTGTGTCTCTGGTGGTAACTGTCGGTTCTTAGAGGTGAAATAACCCTAATAGAACATATGTACCCGTTTCAGCGCTCGACTGATACCCTGTTACTTATTCGCTTATAATACGCGTGGTATACGTTGCACCTTGAAATAAATCGATTATCGAATGTTTTCATGTCTCTGGCGGTAATTATGTGTTCTATGAGGTGAAAAAAACCTATTAGCGCATATGTACCCGTTTCACCGCTACGCTGATACCCTGTTACTTATTCGTTCCTTATTCACTTTTTATACGCGTGGCAAACGTTGCACCTTGAAATAAATCGATTATCATTTTTTTTCATGTCTCTGGCGGTAATAATCTGTTCTCTGAGGTGAAAAAAAACCCATAAGCGCATACGTACCCGTTTCAGCGCTACACTGATACCCTGTTACTTATTCGTTCCTTATTCGCTTATAATACGCGTGGTATACGTTGCACCTTGAAATAAATCGATTATCGAGTGTTTTCATGCCTCTTGCGGTAATAATGTGTTCTCTGAGGTGAAAAAAACCTATTAGCGCGTATGTAGCAGTTTCAGCGCTCGACTGATACCCTGTTACTTATTCGTTCCTGATTCGCGTATAATACGTGTGTAATACTTTGCACATTTAAAAAAAAATATTTTCAATTGTTTTCTTGTCACTGGTGGTAAATTTGGGTTCTAAGTGGTTATTTAACCCTCTAAGCGCGTATGTACCCGTTTCAGCACTCGACTGTTACCCTGTTACTTATTCGTTTGTTATACGTTGCACCTTTTAGAAAATGATTTTCAATTGTTTTCTTGTCTCTGGTGGTACCTATGTGTTCTAAGAGGGAAAAAAAACCCTATTAGCGCATATGTACCCGTTTCAGCGCTACACTGTTATCCTGTTACTTATTCGTTCCTTATTGGCTTATAAAACGTGTGTTTTATATATACGTTCCATTTTTAAAAAGAAATATTTTCGTGTCTCTGGTGGTAACTGTCGGTTCTTAGAGGTGAAATAACCCTAATAGAACATATGTACCCGACTGATACCCTGTTACTTATTCGTTCTGTATTCGCTTATAATACGCGTGGTATATGTTGCACCTTGAAATAAATCAATAATCAATTGTTTTCATATCTCTGGCGGTAATTATATGTTCTCTGAGTTGAAAAAACCCTATTAGTGCATATGTACCCGTTTCAGCGCTACACTGATACCCTGTTACTTATTCGTTCCTTATTCGCTTATAGAACGTGTGTTATGTGTTGCACTTTAAAAAAGAAATATTTTTGTGTCTCTGGTGGTAACTGTCGGTTCTTAGAGGTGAAATAACCCTAATAGAACATATGTACCCGTTTCAGCGCTCGACTGATACCCTGTTACTTATTCGCTTATAATACGCGTGGTATACGTTGCACCTTGAAATAAATCGATTATCGAATGTTTTCATGTCTCTGGCGGTAATTATGTGTTCTATGAGGTGAAAAAAACCTATTAGCGCATATGTACCCGTTTCACCGCTACGCTGATACCCTGTTACTTATTCGTTCCTTATTCACTTTTTATACGCGTGGCAAACGTTGCACCTTGAAATAAATCGATTATCATTTTTTTTCATGTCTCTGGCGGTAATAATCTGTTCTCTGAGGTGAAAAAAAAACCATAAGCGCATACGTACCCGTTTCAGCGCTACACTGATACCCTGTTACTTATTCGTTCCTTATTCGCTTATAATACGCGTGGTATACGTTGCACCTTGAAATAAATCGATTATCGAGTGTTTTCATGCCTCTTGCGGTAATAATGTGTTCTCTGAGGTGAAAAAAACCTATTAGCGCATATGTACCCGTTTCAGCGCTACACTGATACCCTGTTACTTATTCGTTCCTTATTCGCTTATAATACGCGTGGTATACGTTGCACCTTGAAATAAATCGATTATCGAGTGTTTTCATGTCTCTTGCGGTAATTATGTGTTCTCTGAGGTGAAAAAACCCTGTAATCGCATCTTCGGTCTTTATGATTTATATGGCAATTCTATTAGAAAAATGGCCTATGAAAGCCCAAAAGTATTTGAAATATATATATGCAAAGCATTCGATTAGCGTCGTCTAGGGGTACCAATCATGGTTGGGCCGTGTACGATGATCAGTACCGACTTAAAAAAGAGCGCTTTCCATCATCTTCCTGGGGAGTCATTGATCAGGGATTGTGGGTTTTGTGCGTGGTGACGGAGAATGTCAATCAGTAATCGTCTGTAGTCATGAGCAATAATTCTCATCCCTCCTCGAATTATCAATCAGCAAGGAATATGACTTAAATATATCATGGCCTATACAAATTGTTGGGTTCACATGTTTTATAGCTTACTTATCGTATTCTGGATTAACATCATCTACAATCAATACATACATGATACTTATCCGGGATTAGCCATAAATCATAAATTTTAGGTATTAATAATAACTGACATTACATGTACTTTCATAGTTTCTAAATGTCAGAGGGAGTTCGAAGGAAGAGTCCCAAATTATCAGGTATTCGCGCTCCTGTTACTTTACAAATTTTGCACAAAATTTTACGATCACTACCATTCGTTTGCTCCTATCATGAATCTTGTCTGTTCGCTTCTGCATTTAGTCTTGCATTTTTTGCTTTATTTAGAATAGGTGAGATCACGGCCGATACGAGTACATATATCGGAGCCCAGCAATTTTCTTTGATAATCTGTCATTGAAATTTTCAAATAATAAATATGAATTGCATTTGAAGATTTGCAGTTCGAAAGCTGATGAGAGAGGTACTTCAACGACTTTGGTTATTCCTCAAAGGGAAGCAAATCTTTGTCCTGTGAGCTGTTGCGTGTCTCTTGGGGAATAATATACTAGTACCCTGTTTCTGACAAACCCTTGTTTTAACATTTTAATTGGTCTTCATTGACTCGTTTTCAGTTTATTTCTATACTTAAGAAACCCCCTTTATTTTGTGGCGTTAAAGACCGCATTCATTTAAAATTGTTTAGAATAGGCGGAGCATCCCAGTATAGCAGAATGGGGGCTTCGGATTCAGAAATTAAGAAGTGGAGACGGGAAGTTTGGTTTAGGTTGATGCATACACTAGTTACATTCGGATTTGATAGATTTATAGATACGAAGATCTTCGAAGTTGTATTTTAATATGTTTTGTAAAGGTTTTAACAGAACATTAAGAATTTTGTCATTGTAAAATCCCGTCAAGTTTTGGTCATGGGATCATCTTTTGTATATTGGGCGGTCAGAAGTGGAGATGTTATCCACCTCCACAAATTTTGATCATCCATTTGGGTTCTAAGTTTTGGGTTTAATCAAAGGAAAAAAGCTTATTGAGCAAATAAAGTTGGACATTGTGCAATCACATGTGTTATTGCAAAATCTCTCCTTGGTGTGGAGTGAAATTTTGCCTCGTAGATACTGCCACTTGTCAGACAATCAGGTGGCTATCAATTCGACTTGTAAACGAGTTAAGGCAATTGTTCAATATATTCAAGAAGAATTAAATCATGGCCTTGTAATTTGCCATACAAATATAAAAACTCAAGATAGAGGTTTATTTCAGGCTTTACGGAGTGCACTTGTCAGTTGACGGTAATGATGTTTTCTTAAATAATGTTCAGGGAGCTTTAGAGTTGTTTGCAAGTTCGGACCGTCGAGTATTTCCTAATTGATGAGACTATAAACTATATTTCAGTACGGTGTAGTAAACTCGTTTCGTTGGGGATGAGAGTGTATAGACCTTCTCATTTTGGCGGGATCTGGCAAGATGACAGGGGGGTCATGACCCTATAATTCTACGTTAGACCATATGCTAAAATATACTACTGTGGTACCACAGGGAAGTTGTGTTTTTTATGAACGGCTTTCTCTTGTTTACCAGAGCGGCCGGTTCATCACTGTTACCAGTTTTGAATTTTATCCTCCGAGTACCGAGGAAGCGTTATTCAAGTATTGGCCTAGCGTCAGTGTGGGGTCGTGCTCCTCGTTCACTCTAATTTTGCTTAGAGGAACTTTTGTTATTTCTGTTACCAGAAGAATACCTACTTGCCAATATTAAAAATGCCGGCGGTTTGTATCGTCTTGCCAGGCCTCGTTTACTGTTTTTTTCCCCTGCGGCCGATTTGATTCCACATAAGATTTCTTGAATTGTTTAGTATTAGGAGTTGGTATTAGCATCTAAAGGTAACCGTACAACCTTCAATAATGAGCAAAACCGTTACCATATGCGGCCTGTTTTATTCCACACAATATTTCTTAAATTATTTTAATCTTTAATTAAACTCCCATATCAAAAATTTAAAGTAAGTTAGAAAGAACCCTAAACGACAAATGTAAAACAAGTACAAGCCACGGACGTTTAAATATAAAAGTAGATAAGACGACCATTTATTATGAAAAAAAACACATTTATATTTCCAGGCTGATCTTGACAGTGTTGTTTCTGTTTGGAACAAGCATAGGATAATAAAATCATCAAACGCACCACTTCCGAGCGGAAAACCTGCTGTTTTGTATTCACTTCTCATTTGTATGGATACGAAGACAAATTGTGTGATGCAGACCCAGTAGATGTGTCAGTTTGTGAAGAAGAAATTAATGTGCCTGTCGAACCTTGCAACCGCGAAGTCTTCAAATTATGCAATGTACTAATGGAGGAAAGTTCTTTAGAAAAACTAAATGATCCATATGATGCCGTCATACTATATCAATTTTTGAGAACAAACATATTACAACTTATTTAGTTACACACAAGCTGATTGTGATAAGAATCTTTTAAGCACCCCGTTCAAGCTATATTGTTGGTTATTAATGACTGCCATATACCGTATATGCCCGTATTTATCAAATTGAAATACATTTTCAGTCATACGTAGTATTTATTTATATTTCTCTTATTCTTAGCCGATTTAGTCCGTTCCTGACCGCTTGACTATTTTTATGTCCCCGCCTTAGGCGCAGGGGCCCAATCTCGCATGCAGATTTATCGAGGAAGGACTAATAACTGGTAGGAGGCCATTAGGTGTTACCCTGGACCGTCCGATCGTCCTTCCGTCCGTCTGGATTTCCGTTCGTCCAATTTTCGTTTCGCATTCTAAATTTAGTTTGTCTCAACCGAATTTAGGTATTTAAAAGTATCGAATTTAAATATCATATGAAATGCTAAAAACTACAGCAAACAGACATAACTCGAATTGATCTGTGCGTCATAGACATATTTTGTCCCTTTTTAACTTGAAAAATTTAGAGAGGGGCATTTGTGCCTTTAGTCACATTCTTCTTTTATTATTCATTCAACATGTGGTTCGTTTGATCTCCGTCCATCATTGGTCAAAGCTCAATTATTTTTTGACTTTCCACTGAATTTATTATTGTGACGTCACAGACAAGTCAACCATGGCTGATTGTTTCATAGAAAAATCCTAATTTTTTAAATTCAATAGATACTACTCCAAAATCTCGTGATATACGACATTACATCCTTGACTAGCTTTTTACTGTTTGACTGTTTGGAACACGATGTACCATTTACGTGTTGGAAAATTAATCGGCAAATGTACTGGAAAGAAACCTTGACACTTTATTTAGTAATATAAGGGGTCTTCCATGATCTTTAAATCAAGTGCTGTTGAAAACAATCTCAAGGTCAAATTTCAAAGTCTACCTTGACCTTCTAGGTATGAAAATTTAAACTCATGAATTCAAATACTATTACAATATGATTGTGTACTACTTAACACGTGTTATACCTGACAAAATAAATTTCAACCTAAAATTTCAGACAACATTTATACAAAGTTATCGTCTTAAATAAAACTAAACTACAGTTATTTATAAATTAGAGTGTACTGGTTACAGGAAGCAGGTACCTCATATATAAGAAACGGACAAAATATACATGCCCTCAATTCTAGAATTCATGCGTACATTCTGTATTATTCAAAACTATCAGTCAATATGTGTTCTAACAGGACTGCCAGTCCTTCACCTTGAAAGTGATACCTTCACATTACTATAATAAATTCTACATAGTTTTATATTTACACATATGCGTAGGAACTATTTTGTTTAATATGTACTTCTTTCTAGTAAGAATGCATTTTTTTGATCCGGTGCGATTTGTGTGGTGTTGCATCTTACAAAGTCTATCCAAATTATTTGTGCAAAGAATTCCATTCAAGCTGGTGCTAGGGTCGTCTTAAACTTGCAAGAGACAAGATATAATTTTTGTTCCATTTTGAAGGCCGCATTATGACTTTGAGATGAAGAACTGCATTACAAGCGCTGTTCCTGCATAGGCGGATCCAGGTGGGGGGGGGGGGGGGGGCCTGGGGGCCCCTTTCGTGGGAAAAATTTGGTTGATTATATAGGGAATCATTGAAGCATGACTGGAGCGGGCCCCCTCTTAGATCAGTCAGCGGGCCCCCCTTAGGAAAAGTTCTGGATCCGCCACTGTCCTGTGCTTTTTGTGTGTTTTTGTCGTGCATGTACTGACTTTGTGTCATTGATAGATACCTCACATGCTTTGGGTTTTGTTTTTTTAAGGTATACCAGGGCTAGTATCGCAAAGCAGTAGTGCTTATGATAATCATATAAGATCCTCTTATTCGCTTATTAAGAATGTGTTAAGAAATTATGTTTAAAGTAATTAAAATCTATACATGTGACTGTTTTGAGTAAATTTTTAAGATCAATTTAGAGCAATACATTTGTAGCAGTCAAACCATTTTAATTCGATCATTATATCGGTTTTTCCATTGTTGGGTTTCAAAGTTGTTTCAAAACAAATCAAAAGTTCTAATCGTAGTTTGATATACTTTTCAAACCACACGAGGAGGTTTAACGAGTTTTGGAAAATATTCGGAAAATAGATTAGTCTAATACAATTGAAAATGGAAATGGGAAATATGTCAAAGAGACAACAACCCGACAAAAGAGAAGATAACAGCCGAAGGCCACCAACGGCACTTCAACGCAGCGAGAAAATCCCGCCCCCGGAGGTTGGCCTAAGCTAGCCCTAAAAAAATATGTACTAGTATGACAGGGAAAATGGAATTCATACTGAACTCCAAAACATATAAATGAAGTAAAAATAAAAATACATACAGGACTAACAAAGGTTACAGAACTTGGAACAGGAGCAAAAATGCGGCGGGGTTTTGTGATATTATCTCAACCTTCTCTCTATACCTCTAGCCAATGTAGATTAAAGAAACACACAGCAATATGCACAGTAAAACTCAATTTAAAAGTAGTCAGAGTCCTTTGTCAGAATAGGTAACAATATAAACTAAGCAAAATGACAATGATACATAAATTAACAAAGGACTACTAGCAGTTACTGACATGCCAGCTCCAGACCTCAATTAAACTGAGTGAAAGATATTTTTTTCATCAATTGAAAATCAAGGACAATCCCTCCCGTTAGGGGTTTTGTATCATACCATCAAAAGATATACGAGAATAACCCGTTTCATATAGTTTTTCCAGTATTGTTCCTTTCAGTTTCAGTGAGTGGCAATAAAAAACGCATCGCCAACATGTACTTCCCATTTGGTAGAAGTTAAAACTGTTTGATCTTCCTTGATATTATTAATTCGTATATTTTAACTAATTTCATTCGTTCAGGGATAGTCATATGTTAAACTTAATTTCCGAAGGTAGAGTAAAAACGGCGGATAGCAAAAAGCATATTGCACGGTTATTTTTAGAATATCTAAAAACCGATATACTCTGTGACGTCATGTAATGAATTTCATGATATTGTCAAAAGTTTTATAAAAAATATCTATGATAGATTATTTGAAGAAAACAAATCTTTATATACATAACATGAAAAAAAAGTAAATGAAATAACAACTAATATGATGTTATTGTCTTAGAGACAATATGATATCTATAAAATTCCAACAAAATCACGATTTTGATACCAGTATGGTCGGAAATTAATAATATAACAATTATTATATTTATCAAAGTTGTACATATATCGATGCTAGTTTGTTTTGTTTGGTAAGGAACATTTGTTTATGCTATTTATAGAAAGGTCTGTTTGATTTGATATATAAAGTATGCGGGAAGAATTTCATGCACGGGTGGTTTGATAGTAGTTAAAGTCATTCGAGTCATTGCAGTCAAGTGCTCTAGATGCTTTTTTCGAATTCTTACAATTTGATACATTCAACTAAGTATGGGAAATACTGAAAATGAAGAGACTATTCCTATTACCCGTAGAGAATACCAATGCAACTGTTA
Organism: Mytilus edulis; assembly: GCF_963676685.1. Classification (NCBI taxonomy): domain Eukaryota; kingdom Metazoa; phylum Mollusca; class Bivalvia; order Mytilida; family Mytilidae; genus Mytilus; species Mytilus edulis. The sequence goes on along the minus strand of NC_092353.1, from coordinate 60,683,184 downwards.
CTATTGTTACTGATCGTAGTTTTTGTGTCTACTAGAAAAACAACACTGGACCTGAATCCACAGAAATCTGCTTTGGTTGCCAGACGATGGGTCACTGGAGACGAAACTGTTCAAAGTTTAACAACCCAACAAGTTGCGGACGAAGATATAAATGATAAGTATTATTTTTGATTTTGTTGTCAGTGATAAACGTCATTTAAAAGAGCAGTTAAATACTTTACAACTGGATTCGTATGAATATGAGCAATCATTTAGTGTACTACAATCTGTTAAAGGTAGACGGAAAAAATATCTCGATTATTGAAAATGATAGAAGCAAATTCTTATGTGTTAGACATTATTTTAAACGGATATGCTATTCCTTTTAGTAAAAACAATAAATGCAAAAAATCATTATTGTATCACGATCTATTGACGATCTTTTGGTTAATGATTGTATTGAAGAAGTTAAAACCAGACCTCATGTTATAAATCCGTTAACAATTTCGATATAAGCTTTCCCTTTTATTAGTGCATGCTTTTAATGCAGGGTCATCGCCTGAGTAATTTCTATGTCGCCTGTCATAGGTAATGTAATCAGATTGATAACCAGAAATTTGTATATAGATTGATTGAGTCACGTGTTTCATGGGACTTTAGTTTTATCTTGACTGAGGGTACAAGGGGTCATTTGTGAGTTACAGTTTTGGAAACATAAAATTTTACTCACCCTCTATGGATTCGTAGGGGGTCAGTAGTGAACCGTATAACGAATTTATCGCACGCAGGACTTTTCCTGCTGAGTTTTGTAGAAAAATAAACAATGAAATACAATAACATCAATAGACGACGTCACCATTAACAGTAGGACGTGACGTCATGAACCCCCTATGAAATTTACTAACCCCTTACGGTCTCATAGGGGGTCACCACGTGACGGCGCTAAACCAATCACAACGTGATATTTTACCCGCGGTGCGATAAAATATTTTATTTTAAAACTAAAGGGCCCAATAAGAGCATATCATTAATAACGTCATCACATAAACATTACAGAGTGATTAAAGAAATATAAAATAATAGTTCAAATGCATGAGAAAAGGGTCAGTGGTCAAGGGGAGATAATTTTTCTAGTATAAGCTAGGTTCCAACTATAATTGTGTATTCGGATGCTAGCAGTTTTGCTTACGGATCTTATTTATGTCTATTAGAGAATCAGATTTTTTTTTAATTTTTTGTTTTTATAAAATGTGGACTGGTCGAGGGACAGGATTAAGTTTGATATGGAGAGAAAAGAAGGCTATAGAATTATGTATAGATACTATTCAAGGTCAGTTATCCATGCGGGAATGTTTTGAAGTGGTTTACGGACAGCAGTGGCGGATCCAGGGGGGGGGGGGGTTCCGGGGGTGCGCACCCCCCATTATTTTTGCCGATCAATGCATTTGTATCGGGACATATGTTTTGCACCCCCCTGCACCCCCCCTTTGCCCTGGGTTAGCACCCCCCCTTTCGAAAATTCCTGCATCCGCCCCTGGACAGTCAGAATTGTGTGGGTAAAGTGGAGTCAGGTAGTGGTAAAAACGCAACTACATAGTTGGTGATGTCAGTATTTTCTAGTTGTGCAAAGAGTTCTATTAATTTAGATATTGAATGGATACCAAGAGATAAAAATGATAAAGCAGATGCTATAAGCAAGGTTTTTGATTTTGACGATTGGGGCGTCAGTGTTTAGTTTTCTTTTTGAATGTATAGATTATATGTATGGACCTCATTCAGTTGATAGATTTGCTGACAGTGATGACAAGAAAATTGAATTATTCGTCCTCAGTCAATATACGTCTTTCAGATCAATATATCCTTGTATCGACCTCATACAAAGGCTATAATTGTATGATAATATAAATTAGAAGATATGGTAATGAGACACATCCAAGTCACAATGTATAAAAAGTTAAAAACATTTTTTTAAGGAAATGATACAGAAAATTTCCCGCAATGAACACATCTTTACAATTTAAGATTTTAACGTGAACAAATTACATCTATTTATAATCCAGGACCATAAAAACAATTTTATACTTTAAATGTCATTCTTTCCATCATAATAAACTCCTTTTGCAAATGCTACCAAAAAGATGATTTTCCATTCTCAATGTTATTGCATTTTTGAAACAAATTAATTTATGTTGGTCAGCGATGTCATTGGGAATACAATTTTACTGAAACATAAACGATGTGCAATATGATTTATAAAGGCATGGAACAGGAATTTTTAGTGCAAAATAACTGATTAACGAATTTTTTTTTTATAGTATATAATTAGGACTAAGCAATATATAAAAATGCAAAAAGTTTCGACAATTTTCCTCTTTTTACTCCGTCAGTGAAACTTATACAGGAGAATGAAGCCCAACCGAAACAATCACAAGCCACCATCAAAAGTAAAATTTCCAGATAACAAAAAATATTCAGATATGAAATTTTCAACTTTTAACATGGATCCTATCATAGGATACGGAAAATATTAGTATAAAAAAACTATAGCAATAAGACAAGCTGGTGTTAGAGAAGAATTAGAACAGCAATAACAACATCAAGAAAATTCACATTAAAACAATAGTTCTCCATTAAGAGACATAATAACGAGTGGCGAGTGCTTTTTTTTGTGTGTTGAGGTGACAAAATTTGTATGCGGATTTTAAAAGGAGTGCTCAGTAACAAACACTATTTCTCCTTTAATTTCTTGTTTTGCTTTCATCTGGACCTTAACACAAATTTTAATCATTCATGTGTAAAATATAGGTCGAGGCGACCAACTTTTTATCAAGGTCCTTTGTTGTTATCAAAGATGTGCGCAAACTTAACCAGACTTAAATCAGGTCGAGATGATCCATCTTTACATGGACATTCGTTACTAATAGTAAATCATTCTTCTTTGAATCAAAGTGTGTTTCGACCTTGACCTTACTGCAACACGTAACTGTGACAGACTGGCAAACAAACGTAGTTAACACTTTATCCTCTTCCAAACTCCCATTTTCCGATGGATTGATAAAGAGATGATAACTATCAATAAAAATGTTGAAATGGTTCTGGAAACGGGTAAATCTCTTAATGAAAGTTTATACATGTATTTTGATATAAGGCTGCTGCTCATTAAAAAAAAGGCTTTATTCGTGCTAAAAAGATTGTAAAAGTTGGATAAAATTGATGGAACCTAAAATTAAACTGCATATCTGTTAAATACTAAAAATGATGTAAAAATGCGTATTTCTGAAAATCGAACCCAAATAATGACTCTATCATGACATATATAAGCGAGATATGGGACTTAGGTCCTAATTATCGACGGCTGACTATTTCATTCAAAATTTATTTTATTCTTTTTAAACTGAATATAGATTATAAATAGCTATAGTTCTTCAGTAGGAAATGAACTCGAGGATTAAAGTATACAAACTGTCCTTTGATATTTCATTATTATTTATCTCCATTTTCCTTACATTATGCCATGCGTTCGGAATGAACTTCCCATAAAGGAGTAGGTTCAGTAAGACCCCTTTTTGGCCCCAAAACAGTTTTACAAAATTGTGAAATTGAAATCTTATAGCTATTCATTGGAAAGTATAATGCTTCTGCTACTTAAATATGGTCTGTTTTTGACAATATAATGCACATATATCGGGTACTAGCATCATAAAGTCATGCTAAATTACTGAAATCTTCACAATTTTAGCATTTTAGTTAAATTTTAGATGGTTTCCGTCCTAAATGAAAGTGGCCGCATTCGTGTTCATTTATAATACTGAAATGTAAGTTGTATTTGACGATAATACATAACATATATAAAGGTTGAGGATTAACACGGATGCGGCCACTTTCATTTTTGACAAAAACTATTTGAAAAGTGACATTTGCTTTGCATATTAGATAGATGTTTCATATTTAAGCTTGAATCGGAGCGTTTTTAATGACTAAATCAGTTAAAATCTTTCACAAAAACTAATTAAATCAATTGCAATAGACACTTAAGTGTTTAAACAATGTCCAAAATCTTTCGTTAGATGAACCTGAAATTTGAGGCCATAATCGGCTCTTACATTATGTCTGTCCAATTTGCAGACAATTGCAGGCGTTTATTTTTTCTGATAAAGTTTTCAATCGATTTACATAAATTGCACGACATCAATCACTGATCACCACCACCTCGTATAATGTTCTGACCACTGCATATAATGTTCTAACCACCGCATATAATGCTCTATCCACTGCATATAATGATGATCATCAACATAAGGCAGTCATGGCGTTCTATAATAATTGCCTCATTGGCATTCACACTACATATCTTTCCTTTTACAACAATTTTCTTTGAATTTGGTCCAGTGTTGTCACATTTGGGTGAAAATGTATGTGTAATTGCACAATACAACAAGAATCTGAATTAAAAAGATGATGTAAGACAAAGGACTATAAAGGACTATAAGGGCAATTTTTGGCCCCACCCCTAAATTTCATTTAATTTGTCATGTTGTAAGTCTATACCATAGACCTTCTAAAATATTTAAATTTTGGGTCTAGCTCGTTTATTCTGTTGGCTAGCAACAAATATAATGGCGGAGGTAAACTCATCAAATATGATTATTATACAGCTTTAATATATCTATATTTGAAATTAAACCTGTTTAGTATGTAGTGAACTTTACACTTGTACACTATTTAAATATTACATAATTAAATGCACATTCTTGTCAAATTCACTGTTGTTTCTCCCTAGCAACACATCTGTGCCCATGGCAACCGCAATTTGTTTTCTATTTTATAAGATTTAATTTTAAATATGTTGCAACAGAACGTCAATTTAAGATACAAATTGTAAAAAGAAAGAAACTCCAAGGTAAATATTAAGGAAGGAAGCAATATTGAAACATCAACAAACAAAACAAAACACCGGGTATTGCTGATGTACACAGATAGTGCATCTAGTGCTGAGTGGGGTCTCACTTATCAGCGACAAGAATAATAATATAAAGACAAGAATGCATAAGAAATTTTAATATCAATTATCTTAAATAAATTGATATAGACACATGCATTAAAGGATTTTTCAAATGTCAGTGTATTTCCATTACAGTTGTTATGTTTCAGGAAGGGTTTGAGGTTGGAGGGGGCAACTCTATTTACAAGGTGATAGGACGTGCCTCTGGAATAGTTCACCTTTTAAAGCTTAAAATAAGTGAAAAGTTAAGAAAACTATCAGATATATTATATGATAAGTACAATAAAGTTCTCATAACTTCTTTGACTGTCAACTTGTTTGGTGTTCCCGCTGTGACTTTATCAACCAATTTTTCTCTTTTGACACTTAAGTATAATTACTCTTTTACATAAAACCAAATGAAATCAAATCAATATGGGAAAGGTAACTTTTAATTTTTCCTACGCAATATATGAAAATGTATATATTTTTAACCGGATTTTTGTGACAAAAATGTCGGTTATTGATTTGGGGATGTACGGCGGGCGGGCGGGCGGGCGGGCGGGCGGCAATCAAATGTTGTCCGTGCATTAACTCATGAACCGTTCAACCAAAGCTTTTAAAATTTTAATATGTTATTTCTGACAACTATACGAAGGTCAGGTTCAATAATGGCCATTTTGACTTTTACCGTTCAGGAGTTATGGTTCTTGAAAGATTGAAAAATGGAGTTTCCAGTCGTGTCCGTGCATTTACTCATGAACTGTTCTACCAAAGCTTCCCAAATTTTAATATGTTGTTACTAATGACAGAATGGAGGTCAAGTTCAATAATGACGAATTTGACTTTTACCGCTCAGGAGTTATGGTTCTTGAAAGATTGAAAAATGGAGTTTCCAGTCGTGTCCGTGCATTTATGCATGAACTGTTCTACCAAAGCTTTCGAAATTTTAATATGCTGTTACTGCTGACAAAATGGAGGTCAAGTTCAATAATGACAATTTTGACTTTTACCGTTCAGGAGTTATGGTTCTTGAAAGATTGAAAAATGGTGTTTCCCGTCGTGTCCGTGCATTTTCTCATGAACCATTCAACCAAAGCTTTTGAAATTTTAATATGTTGTTACTGATGACAAAATAAAGGTCAAGTTCAATAATGACGAATTTGACTTTTACCGCTCAGGAGTTATGGTTCTTGAAAGATTGAAAAATGGAGTTTCCAGTCGTGTCCGTGCATTTATGCATGAACTGTTCTACCAAAGCTTCCGAAATTTTAATATGCTGTTACTGATGACAAAATGGAGGTCAAGTTCAATAATGACAATTTTGACTTTTACCGTTCAGGAGTTATGGTTCTTGAAAGATTGAAAAATGGTGTTTCCCGTCGTGTCCGTGCATTTTCTCATGAACCATTCAACCAAAGCTTTTGAAATTTTAATATGTTGTTACTGATGACAAAATAAAGGTCAAGTTCAATAATGACGATTTTGACTTTTACCGTTCAGGAGTTATGGTTCTTGAAAGATCGTAAAATGGCGTTTCCATTCACGTTGTTGCATTTACTCATGAACCATTCAATCTAAGCTTTTCAAATTTTAATATGTTGATACTGATGACAAAATGGAGGTCAAATTTGATATTGACGATTTTCACTTTCACCATTCATCAGTAATGGTTCTTGTGATATTGCCAGGACACAAATAAATGTTAATAAATCCGGTTTGCTGTCGTTGTGACAGCCTCTTGTTAAAATGTAAAACAGGGTGAGGTAACAAAACAGCGGCACCCCCTATCAATCAAACATTGAAGTACATGTACATGTATATATACATAATGTACACAGCCATGTATCACCATCACTGCTGGTGATCATATGGATAAATCTGTTGTAGAGTTCAGACGTTCTCATATATATATATATATGCATATGGATAGTCTATCTTATGCCGTTTCCGTTCTCTTGCCATCTAATTTTATAGAACTTGTTCTCTATGCTCATTACCAACAAAGACACATCCAATTGGAATATAGGTACCGGTAGTCCATTTTCAAAATAAAATTCGTGTCTCTCGCCAATTATGGAAATTTAAGCAAAATAATCTTTTAAATCCCCCCCCTTTTTTCCTAACATAAATCCTGGATCCGACCCTAATATCAGAGAGAGGAGATTGCCACCAGTCAAACACCATATTTTGAATTGATAATTAGCAAAAACATAAGAAATGTACAGATTTTGTTATATTGAAGGTCTATCTAAAATTTCATAATAATAAAAAAAATGTCCTCCAAGTTATTATTGACTCCTTTACACATGAAGTTTATTGCTTTCGTTTTTTTTTTTAAAGAAATTTAACTAGATATACTTACAGAAATAATATTAGGAATACACGTTACATTCATAAACAAAAAAATAAGTTTCTATAGGCATAAGAATATATATAAACTAAACTTTGTCAGATGAAAAGGTCCAATTTGGACGGCAAATTTCAGCTTTTTATTGCTCTGCTTGGCTATGAAAAATGTATGAACTTGTCAAAATGTTATAATTTCTAATTGGTGCAAGCATGGTGAGGTGGTCAAAATTTAGAAAAACCATCCAAATTTCAGTATTTTTGCTTATTTTCCCAATTATGACGTCATTTACACCTACCTTTTTTTTGTTAGATAACACAGTTTGTTTTTAAATCATTGACTCATATTCTAATAATTTATGGAGAAAAATCTGCTCTGTTAGAATTTTTATTATCTTGCAAATATGGGGCCATTTTAGACCATTAAAGCCCCTACTCTTTTTAAGAATAACGTATATGGAAAGCCTTGAAAGTAATAGAACGCGTTCTGTTTCTTTAACATTACGCATACATGTAAATATAAGATAATATATAATACTTGTACATTAAGTTCTTTTCATACAGATTATCATAGATTGCATATAAATTTTCTTATATTTTAAAATCACAGTACGTGTATTTACTAATATCCGTTGTTTCACTCTTTGATTGTTTTATTCGAAAAACTGTAATAAATGTTTATCTCACATCCTCGATCATCTTATTTGTTGGGCGATTGTTGTACCCTTATCCTTCTCGTCCGTCCGTCCGTTCGTCCGTCTGTCCAGCTTAAGGTTAAAGTTTTTGTTCGAGGTAGTTCTTGATGAAGTTGGAAGTCCAATCAACTTGAAACTAAGAAAACATGTTCCCTATGGTATGATCTTTCTAATTCTAACGCCAAATCAGAAATTGTATCCCATTTTCACGGTCTACTCAATATAAAACAAGAGTGCACACGCTGAAATGTCTCGCCTTCTTTACTAATCATTGATATTATTCTGATAGTCCTAAATATGAAGCTTTATGACAACTGTCACATAAACTTAACAAAAAAAAAACCAACTAAACATTAACCAATGAACCATGAAAATGAGGTCAAGGTCAGATGAACAATGCCAGACAGGCATGTACAGCTAACAATTCTTCCATTGAACAAATAGAGTTGACTTATTGCTTATAGTTTAAGAAAAACATACTAAAAAACAAAAACATAACACTGAGCAATGAACCGTGAAAATGAGGTCAAGGTCAAATAAAACCTGGTCGACTGACACATAGATCATAAAATATTTTAATACACCAAATATAGTTGACCTATTGCAATTAAAAATAGGAAAAAAAAACCAACTCAAAAATTTAACTTTGACCACTGAACCATGAAAATGAGGTCAAGGTCAGATGACACCTGCCAGCCAGACTGGTACACCTTACAATCATTTCATACACCAAATATAGTAGACCTGTTCTATACAGTATATGAAAAACAGACCAAAACACAAAAACTTAACTGTAACCACTGAACCATGAAAATGAGGTCAAGGTCAGATGACACCTGCCAGTTGGACATGTACACCTTACAGTCCTTCCATACACCGAATATACAAGACCTATTGCTTATATTATCTCAGATATGGACTTGACCACCAAAACTTAACCTTGTTCACTGATCCATGAAATGAGGTCGAGGTCAAGTGAAAACTGTCTGACCGGAATGAGGAACTTGCAAGGTACGCACATACCAAATATAGCTATCCTGTTACTTATAATAAAAGAGGATTTAACATTACAAAAAAATCTTAACTTTTTGTCAAGAACATGTACACAGTCACTGAACCATGAAAATGAGGTCAAGGACATTGGACATGTGACTTAACACAAAGGTTTGCGTTAAACGCAAAAGGTTTGCTTTATAACGCAAAGGTTTGCGTTATAACGCAAACATAGGAAGAAAAATAAAAAAAAAATGTGTGGCGCTAATACGCTTCCGTAGTACGGCTATGTTGAGGGAACGACATAACTATCTTGAGGGAACAACATAGCATCTTGGGGGAACGACATATCATCTTGAGGGAAAACATAGTATATTGAGGAAGCGACATATCATCTTGAGGGAACGCGATAAATATCTTGTGGGAACGACATAGTATCTTGAGGGAACGACATATCATCTTGAGAGAACGAGATAACTATCTTGAGGGAACAACATAACATTTTGAGGGAACAACATAACATCTTGAGGGAACGACATAGTATCTTGAGGGAACGACATAACTATCTTGTGGGAACGACATAGTATCTTGAGGGAACGAGATAACTATCTTGTGGGAACGACATAACATCTTGAGGGAACGACATAGTATCTTGAGGGAACAAGATAACTATCTTGAGGGAACGACATAGTATCTTGAGGGAACAACATATTTTTTTTTCTTTCATGGCCGCATTCTGCCACTGTACAAATCGGTTCACAGTGTTTTAAGGTAATAAATAACTGTTAGACATTTATATATGGGTGAATAGAAATTGTGCTCACTAAATATCACATGACTATTGCTTTACATAAAAAATGTTACATCACGGTAATGGCGACCCCGATAGCGGTACCGTGATGTTTCAGCAAAGTTGCATCACGGTTAATGCAAAAGGAACTCGGTTTCTGACTGGACTAAAGTAGCCACTGACTGGCCCGATTTAGGAATCCACTGCTTGAATTAAAGTAGTCACTGATCGGACTAAAGTAGCCACTGACTAGACTTAAGTAGCCACTGACTAGACTTAATAGGCTACTGACTGGATTCAAGTTGCCACTGACTGGACTACAGTGGCAACTTGCTGGACTTAAGTAGACACTGACTGAACACAGAACTAATAATCAATCATATCAATGGTACTAGACAGACACGCCAAGTCGTATTTTTAAACGTGCTAGTTGGCAAGGTAAACGTCAACCCTAGAAACTTCACCCAACCGGGACACAATATTCTGACTCCAGAGAAACTTCACCCAACCGAGACACAATATTCTGACTCCAGAGAAACTTCACCCAACCGGGACACAATATTCTGACTCCAGAAAAACTTCACAGAACCGGGACACACTATTCTGACTCCAGAGCTCATCAGTCTTTGTTCTTATTCCTGAATGCGTGCAAAGCGGAAAAGCTGAAAATACCAATTTGAAAATAAATACGAGTTTGGACCCGACCGGGATGGTCGAACCCACGACCTGACGCACTCCCCGAGTCGTGCAGGCTCCTTTAAGCCAAGAGAGCCAAGAGAAAAAAATAATTGGTTTGTGATAAGGAAGGATATAAATACACCATAAACAACTATACATCTATTTTTATTTCTACATGCATAAATCTAGCGTTATATATCAGACATCATTTTGTATTCCTTCACAAATGACGACAAAAATATATTATGTACAAATTTATTGTTTTTAATGCTTCCTTTTTCTGCTGTTAAAATACTTTTTATAGCAAAAGTTTCTATTGTCAATCTTTTCATTAATATTTATAGTTTTTTTCGTTCTATTCTCGATTTATTATCTACCAATTCGACATCATTTTTTTTTCTCTCTTTAATATAAACTAAACAAATCTATAAATTTATAATGATTACCACTTTCTGCAACTACAATACCAAACTAGCATATATTCAATTCATTTGAGAAAGTAAAGTTGTTTTCTTTTTTTTTCTCTTTGTTTTTTATTTACATCATATATTGAGAAATCTTTGAAAGACAAGCTTTCTTCTATCTTTTTTCCTTGTCATTTATTTACAACATTACTAGGTTTTCTTTTCGTATAAAGTAAAAAAAATAAACAAAAAAGTATAAAGGTTCTCTTTTCAGTATTTGGTCTAACACAATACTCGAGGCATACATGTACATACTTCAATACATTATAAGAAAGAAAAGCTACAAATTTGCAAAAGCAGTATTTGCCAATATGTTTACTTCTCCTTAAAACAAAATAAAAATGTAAAAAAAAATGTAAAAAAAATAAAATTTCAAGGCATCTACTTTTTTCCTTTTATCATATGAAACTACGAAATACTTCTATCCTTTTCTATGGCAAGCCGTTTAACTATTTATTCCAAACTTCAAGATATCTAATAAAACTTGATGTTAAGTTATCTCATATAGTTTATAAGATATCTTATATATAAAATTGAAAATAAAAATGGGGATTGTGCCAAAGAGACAACAACCCGACCATAGAGCAGATACACTAAATTTGTCTTCTGAAGTTTACAAGCTATATATATCCAGAGACATATAATACAATATTACTATGTCTCTGGTACATCTTATACAAACTTGACAGTTTGACATTTAAAAAAAAATATAGAAATTTCAAATGTAATTAAACGTTTTCGATATTCAAAACTGAATTAGACTCTCGCACTCTTGTAATCAAAACGCATTTAAAAGAATATTTCACAAATTAAAAGTATTGACAAAAAGTTTTAAAAATATATCGTTTCATCTTGAATAAAATATTGTCTCCCATTCAAATTTGGCCATCTTTTTTCGTCACATATAAAAGCGATCTTCTTTTGACAATTAGGCGATCTTCTTTCGTCAAATTAGACGATCTTCTTTCTTCGTCTTCCACAGCTACTTCTTAGGGTGTAACAGGTCTCTGTAGTGGACGACCCCTGGGCATCAGATAACGGACAATGGCGGAGTGTATGGGCGTTATCCCCTGTGGCTTTACACTTCGGGCAAACGTACTTACGGAGTACTGGGCATATTACTTTCCCCCTATTGTCTTTCAACACGTGCGTGGTGTAGTATTCTCTGGTTTCACCGTTCTGTTTACAAAGAATGCAGTATTTCTCTTCAGAAGCGTGTTTAGCTGGCATTATCTGGTATTGTAGCGGAGCTTGTAGCATATTATCAGAGCTACCGTTCAATTGTCTTAGAAAAGCTGATAAAATGTAATTACTGGAATATCCGTCATCTGAAAAACTGTTTTCTCCGGAAGATGCGGTCTCTACGGATGAGAGAGAGTCCGACCGACATAACTGGTTCTGATCATTGTTATATATTTGTACAGCCATCATGTTGTCGTCATAATAATAAAATATCTTCTATTGAGCTAATCGAGTTTGCCCAATAATCAACCTCTGTTTCAGATAACAATTCTGTAGTCTTCTCGACATGTTCTTCTGTTTCTTTAAATAAAAGAGAACTGAAATTCAAATAGTCTTTGAACGGACTGTAATCCATCTTGTCGAGTCTGCAAGTTTGTATCAAATGGGTTATAACGCAAAGGTTCGCGTTATATCGCAAAGGTTTGCGTTATAACGCAAAGGTTTGCATTATAACGCAAAGGTTTGCGTTAAACGCAAAGGTTTGCGTTAAACGCAAAGGTTTGCGTTACAACGCAAAAGGTTTGCGTTGTAACGCAAAGGTTTGCGTTATATCGAACCTTTGCGTTATATCGCAAACATATAGGCGAGTGACTTAAACCATAAAATTAAATTTTTAATGCACCTACCTAACACACGGCTAAATTATATATCATTTGAAAGCTACACATCTGTACTATCTGTTTTGCCCGGTCGTAAAAAAATCGTACGGTGCAATTTTCGTCAAATCAAGATCAAAGGCCAAGGACGAATAAGTGCATATTTTCTAAGATTTCAGCCTGATTGCATAATATGACTTTTATATACTAAATACACATATGCAAACAATTTAAACTTTTAGCAGAGAGATTAACAGTCATTATTCAAATGCATTTTTTAATATTTAAATCGTGCTTTTGACAGAGTGCACATGTTTCCTGAAATTCGAGTAAAAGTTAAAAAAATGTGTGAAAACCCAAATTTTTTTTTCTGGTGGAAATGCTAATCAATTAAAACTAAGTAAAACCCTGTAATGACTACTAAAGAAGTTTTTGACATCATAAAATTTCCTAAAATTATGCTTACTTCTAATCAAACAGCAAATCATAACAACTCATACAGTTGCCCAAAATACCGCCATCTGCGAAAAAAACAGCTTTTAAGCAGTTATTCCTATTTAAACATTGTATGTGGTCAATATAAGATTTAATAAACAAATTCTTAAGAATCTGAAAAATTTAGAGTAAAAAAAATATGTGCGCGAATCATCTTATTGCTTGAAATATAGGGGGTGAAACTAAGAGATTGCAATCTGCATTGTAACTACCAGACTGAAATAAACATATTTCGACTTTTCTAATTGTTTGATTTGAAGCTTCATTATAAATATTGATGTAGTGAAAAGACCTTTTATTTATTTAATGTGAATTGAAAATTTAGACCAAAATAAATAGAAAATAAATTGATGAAAATTGAAATTTCAAAGAATTTAAAAAAACTAGTAAACACATTATAAAACTTGACTACTTGATTGATTAAATTGCGTTGTTCATTGTTTACATGCATTAATTCATCAAATAAGAATAATTTTGAAGAAAAAATATCCATTTTTACGCAACGATTCTAGTTACAGCTAGACTTCCTGAATAGCTTGAATGACTAGTTCATTTTTCATACGAGGATGACTTCATGCAAGAGTTTCTGATGACGACTGAAAAGAAGCTATCATTATCTTGAAACTTCACTTTCCATTATATAGTTCATGTCATCTCACTGAATAGTGCAAAATTTGTGACAATGTTGGACTCGTATTTTTCATTGAAATTGAAAATAAAATACTCAACAGATATAGTTTACTCTATCACGTATCTTGAAATCGATGATGAGGGTTGGTTGAGAACAAGTTTTACGACAAAAGAGATGAGCATAAAACAACCCATAAAAACACCCCTTACTACCAAATTATAAACTTTTCATTTCTATGTAACAACATTATAGCAACGCCTGCATATCTATACTACTAAAGGAGGAGACCGATTTCATTGAGCCTCAACTCCTCTGAAATAAATGCAACTATAGTATACCGCTATTCAATAGTCATCAGTCGATTTACTAGTAACTGAAATAAATCCGGGTCTCAAAGCAAAAACTAGGAAAACGCATCAACTATTAAAGGAACACAACGATATAACAGAAACACAGAACTGCTACAAAAACAAACGCCAACATACAAAGAAACAGATTATTCGATACCAATATGTCTGACTTGGTACAGGACATTTGAAGAAAAATGGTGGTTTAAACATGTTTTAAACCAGAGTTCAAATGCAAAGTTGAAATCTTCCCTTTGAAAATTTCATGGACGCCATTACGAGTTGGTTGACAATTATGAGATATCTGTTTCGCCAGATGACGACTGATAAGTTCCATCGTCGTAACCAAATTGCCGTCATTTCTGCCGTGAATGTCACCAACCGAATAAGGCTTGGCACCGAGTTTAGAAATACATGAGCCACAAGACGGGAAAAAGAGAGCCGTGGTGTAGTGGTTAGTGCATCGGACTACTAGCACAAAGGTTCCTGGTTCGATTCCCGTTCCGTGATGAAAATTTCAGGGACTGAATTTTCGGCTCTTTCTTGACACCATTTGTGAGTATGGTCTTGAGGAAACGATGAAAGTCCGTCGGAAGGGGACGATAACTGGCTGACCCGTGTTAAAAGAGCGCCATATCTCTTGCACGTTAAACACACCTTTGTAGATTTCGAAAAAGAGCAGGCTTATGCCGCTACAAGGCAGTACTCGCACCCGCAAAGTGGAAAGCGATTAATTTAAGTTGCAAAACTTGTTTCCCAATCCACTATAAATAAAAATGTTTAAACTAAGACGGGTGTCACATGTGGAACATGATCTGCCTACCCTTTGGGAGCCCTTGAGTTCACTCAAATTTTTTTTTTGGGGGGGGGGGGGTAACTCAATCTGTAGTTTTATATGTTGTGTTTTGTATGCTGTTGCTTGTCTTGTTTGTTTTTTGCTTGGCTTTGTCAGGTCGTTTTTAATTATGAGTTTGATGTCCCTTTGATATATTTCGTCACTATTCAAGTAGTAAAAGGTTTAAAAATTATAGATCAGTGTAGCTAAATGTATCATGATAACGATTTTGTTCTATATATATATCACCGTGAGCAAATTAAGTTATTTTCGCGGATATTTGTCTTATTGCGTTAATCTTCTTCACTTTACTTTGAGGTGATTTTTTGGCCGATTTTCATTACTGCAAGTTAATGTCTTTAAAGTAAAATACTAATAATACCAAAGGGACAATCAACATCTCAAACCATGAATCAAATAAAGTTAATTACAACCATGAACAAAATAAAATTAAAGTCCAAGAGACGAACAACAGTCCAAAAAACACAGCATACCATGAAAACGAACACGCCTAAAACAGCGAATGATCTTATGAGGTCAAGAAGGGTATTTAACTTTTTCATTTTGTTATTTCACAACTGCTTATAATGTTTTACATACACAATGACATGCATTTGTATTTTTAAAGCTTATGTAGAAAATGCTCAAAGCATCTTTTATTTAAATAATTAAAGCGATTAAACTTCTAAACACATTTAATATGACTTACTATAACACGATTTAAAAAAAACAGCCGCATTTTATTTAGTTCGTCTTCATCCCGCTTGAGACAACCAAGTGTTTCTTAACAAGGTTACTTATTTCAATGTTGCTTACGATTTAGTCGCAAAGTAATGTTTGCATTTAAACATGATTACAAAAAGTAAAAAAGTTTGACTTCGTAAAAAACATATTTTAACCTCAATTACCGCGCATATATTCTTTTCTTACTTTAAATACCCCTTCTTTTATTAAGGAAAATCATTCTTCTCCCTGATATTCACAATTAGCGATGTACTATTTTAACATAGATTAACAAAATGATCGCTATTTGCAGATGGCAGATTTTTGGGCAACTGCAAACACTTCAATAGAAGGCTGTTCCATCAAAAATAATTAATAATTGCATCTTAAAATTACAAAACAAATATTCCTTGACCTAAAACATATACATTTATCTATTTTTTTAGCATACAAATATCGATTCCATTTTTTTTAGGATTTGTGATAAATTACAATTTTCGGGAAATTTTGCGCATCGAATCTCTTATTTTTTGTTTGATTTGCAAATTATGTATCATGTTCCATCAAGTTCATATGATCTTTTGGAAAATTTTATGGTACAAGAATTAGAAAATGGCGTTTTATTTAGTAATCGCAAAAATTGGAATGTTTTTTCATGACCTTTGACCTTGATTTAACAAAAATTGCACCGTACGATTTTTTTACGACCGGGCAAAACAGAAAGTACAGATTAACAGCTTTCGAATGATATATAATACAGCGGTTTGTTAGGTGGGTGCATTAAAGTCGTTAACTAAGCGTCTTTTTGAAATAAGTCACTCGCCTAATAGGAACAAAAATAAAAAAAAATGTGTGGCGCTAATACGCTTCCGTACATTTCGAATGTGATTTACTAGTAGATAAAAAAAGAAACATACATACAAGGCCAAATCATTATAATAAATATGCATAGGAATAATGGAATACGTGAAGTGCAATTATACATAGATTAAGACTGATTTGTGCATCAGAAAAGTATATAAGTAAATAAGTAAGTAAATTGTTTAGTATAGTGACATGTGTAAGTCAGCATAAATATATAAATTTGTACAAAATATAATTACATATATAATACACCCGGCCCAATGGACCAATAAGTCATCTTTTACTTTTAATTCAATATAAATGTTCTAATATCACGTGTCAATTGCCAATTTAAATTTAAATACAGATAATTATACATTAAGAATTAACGATTGAAAAAGTTCATATATTATTCATCTAAAGTTTGTGAAAAAGTTTAAGAATGTTAACTAAAATAGACTGTTTGTTTTCTACGGAAAAGTGACGCTGCTAAGTATCTAGCTATTTTCCTTGGATGGTTCACCATTAGAAATGTTAATTTTCCCTGCTCATTTAGTTGCATATAGTCAGGCACCATTAATATCTCACTAAAAACAGTTTGTCTGATATCATTATAAAATGTGCAGTTTATAAGAAAATGTAGCTCACTTTCAACATTTTGAGAATTACAAAATCGACATAGTCTGTTTTCTACTGGTTCCCCAATATATCTACCAGTCTCAATTCTGATCGGTAATATCCCGCATCTAAACTGGGCTAGTACAGATCGCTCGTGTTTCGTAAGATTTAGTTTTACATAGTGCTCTAGTTGGAAGTTTGTTTTAAAGTTTAAGTAAGATCGTAGCTTTGGTTTATTTATCAAGGACTCTCTCCATATATCACTGTAATGAGTTCGTACAATTTGTTCAAAAGATTTTAAATCCACCGTGATTGTTCTACTTTCGTAATAATGTAACATATTAAGTTCAGTGAAAATATCTTTAGTGTCACTACACCAATTGTTTGTGCAACGATCATAATCCATATTGAACACCACTTTCGTTAATCGGTCATCTTCAAACGATAATAGCCTATTCCAGTAGCGAATAATGTTTACCCAATGCCGAAACTGACTTGGTATCCATCCAGTATCCCCATACAGTGCTAGAATTGGTGCAAATCTGTGAATGCCTTTAAGTAATATCGAATTGCTCTGTTCTGTACGTTGTCTATTGATTGGAACTATATAATGTAACAAGAAAATAGATATAGTTTAGTATACAGTCATATTTAAATTGAAAGATCAAAAATAATGTCATACAATTGTGAAACCTCCAAGTCAAATAGACAAAATGATCTTTCTGCTTTAAAATGAATTATTAATAAGGAAACATTTTTTTTAAATCTCAGAATATGATCAAGATTCTTTGATAGAAAGTCATTGAATTTTCATTTCAATATAATGGAGTATTTTTAAGATGCTTGGGTATCAATTTGAATAGAGAGAACATAATTTTATTAATAAAACATCTTCATTCTATATATTTATTGCCAAAGGGTAGCTTGTTTGAATCTAACCTACTTAAGACAGTTCTCAAACGAGAGCTTACTTTGGAAGTATATTTATATTCGGTTATAGCTATATTAGCAGGAGTGATTTTTTTCTTAGGTACATGTATAACCGCAATTTACTCAATTTTCTTTGTAATATATATACTAGTAGTAACATGGATATCGTTTTTGGGGACCTTTATAGTTTGTTGTTCAGTGTGAGCCAATGCTCCGTGTTGAAGACCGTAATTTGGCCTATGATGGTTTACTTTTACGAATAGTGACTTAGATGGAGAGTTTTCTTATTGGCACTCATACCACATCTTCTTATATTATTCTGCTCATTATTATTCATTGATATTATCTAATTATTCAAGCATTTTACTTTGCAATGACTACAAAGGTGATAAATTTTAATATATACAGCCTCCTTCATTAATAACTACTGTTTCCTTTGAATCTTAAATAAGAAATAAGATAAAACATATGTTATTCGTTTTAATGTCAATGTTACCATTAACAATGTTTTCATATTATTATACAAATATTTTATCATATTCAATCTAAAAAACATTCTGATTTTCCAAGATTTAAAAAATCTCAAGGTGTTGGGCTAGAACAAAATTAGAATATGGATTCAATACATAAAAAGTATAAGGGCCCGAAGAAATAGACCATAGAATGTGTAATGTCAATGTTACCATTAAAAATGTTTTCATATTATACAAATATTTTATCATATTCAATCTAAAGAACATTCCGATTTTCCAAGATCTAAAAAATCTCAAGGTGTTGCAATACTTTTTTCCACGTGTATATATAAATTTCTTCGCTGAGCGCAGCTGGACACGACTGCAGATGTCCAACCCTGAAATTTTGGGCCAAAATGGACACAATGTTCACGCTTGGTACAGGTCTGAATTTGGATTGTAGTAAAGTTGCGACATAATAGGTTTCTGACACAGAATAACTGTAGCCAAAGAACTTTAAATTGGTAACATGATTTATATTCATTTCTTTGCTTTTGTGCAATACACTATGCTCTTGCGAATTGACCCCTACCCCTTACTGTGCCTATACAGTAACCTTTGTGGTATCACAATAGCAATGGCTAACAGTTTACCAATTTGCAGTTAGATTTCTTCTCCAACTAACTGATCAACTGGTAAAATATTTTTGCAGATTGTTGGTAAGCAGGCAGGGTCATTGGACACATTTTGAAAATTTGATACCCTTATGCATACCTGCCAACTTTCACTATTTGCGGGCGATTTCCCCCATGGAGGCTCCAAATTGGAAATTTTTAAAGAGCAATTTGCACGGTCCATAATTTAAAGGAAAACAATCAATTTTACCATGGGTATAGCCGGCATTGTAAAGGTATAAAGAAGCTAATAAACAACATTAAACTTAATTTGAAGGCCCCTTTAAAAGTTTTGTAGGCCTTATAGCCATGTCTGCCATGTTGATTGGCAGGCAGGATTATCGGACACATTTTTATATGTATACCCTATGATGTGACCAAGTTTGGTTAAATTTGTCCGTTTTCAAAGAAGATTTTTGTAAGATTATAAATTTTTATATAATTTACCATAAAGGACAATAACTGCTAAATGGATCAGTTAATAATACTAAAGATAATCAAAAACTGCAAAATTTACCTAAAATTACCAATTCAGGTGCATTCAAACAACGCCTTGGCCAATTGTCGGAAAATTTTAGGACAGATAGATCTTGACCTAAGTAACAATTATATCTCCATGTCGGATTTGCTCAAAATACTTTGGTTTCAGAGATACAAGCCAAAATCTACATTTTACCCCTATGTTCTATTTTTAGCCATGGTGGCCATCTTGATTGCATGGCCTGGTCAACCGACACATTTTTTAAACTAGATACCCCAATAATGATTGTGGACAAGTTTGTTCAAATTTGTCCCAGTAGTTTCAGAGAAGATTTTTGTAAAAGTTAATGGACATCGGCAAAGACGACACTGGACGCCAGTGGGTCAGATGAGCTAAAAATCATAATTATCGGTAATCAGAAAGGAAAGAAAACACGAGACAGGACAAAGGGATGGACGAACATGTCGTACTGTTAGAAAACTGTCCCAGGTTAGGGAGGGTTGGGATCCCGCTAACATGTTGAACTCCGTCACATTCTAGGTGTCACACCACCAATTACTCCCCCAAATTTGATGTCATTGTTTACTTAATCTACCCAACAAATTTGCAGAAATGAAACTTTTGGTGAAAGAGAAATATATTAAGACCATTTTCAGCCCAAATTTACTTGTCTATGAGTTGACATTAAAAATTGATGATTAATGCGCTCTGTAGTATACTAATTTAAGATTTCAAGAAAACCAGCGGTTATTGCTCCGTAATGGTAAGAGTTCATCTGCTGATATGATCTCAAATGAAATGTTGAAAAATGTTGTACCAGTAATAATCAAACCACTTCATAAATTATTTAATTCTATTTTTACTAGTGGAAAATTTCCAAAGACCTGGAATGAAAGTTTTCTAGTTCTTCTCCACAAAAAGGGAAACAAATTTGACCCTGGAAATTATAGGGGTATATTCATCAGCTCCAACCTCGGCAAGCTGTTTAACTGTTAAACTTAATCAACAAAAATCAAATTGGTTTTAAAGAAAAAAGTCGGACTGCTGATCACATATTTACACTAAAATCAGTAATTGATCATTATAAACAACAAAATAAAAAGGTATTTGCAGCTTTTATTGATCTTAAAAAAAGCCTTTGATACAGTTTGGCGAATAGGACTATTTTATAAACTTTTGATACATGATATTCCAAATAGAATTTTTAGAATTGTTTATTCAATGTATACTGACTCAGTATGCAGAATCAAGTTTTCAAATGGACTCAGTTCAGCATTTCTATCTGAGCGAGGAGTAAAACAAGGAGATATACTAAGCCCTGCACTTTTTAATTATTATATTAATGCCCTCACTAATGCTTTAGTCAATTGTAATTCTGATCCAGTTGTAATTGGGGACTTTTCTTTAAATGTTCTTCTTTATGCAGATGATATTGTTTTATTGTCTCAAAGTAAAAAAAGGACTACAAAATAGTCTTAATGCTTTATATGATTATTGTGATTGTTGGAAACTACAAGTTAACACAGATAAGTCCAAAGTTATTGTATTTAATTCAAATGGTAAAACATTTTTGGACGAATTTACTTACAATGATTCTTGTATTGAAACTGTTAGTCATTATTCTTATTTAGGTATTGTAATAAAATGTAATGGTAATTTCAATTTAGCCATTGATACTCTTATATAAATGGAAAAGGCAAGAAAGGCCTATTTCAAAATTAAGAAAACTGTTGGTCTGAATAGTCCATGTAGACTACTTGAAAAAATGTTCGATACATTAATATCACCTATACTGATGTACTGTTCTGAAATTTCGGGTGTTAACTCATCATTAAGGGACTCTGAACCCTTTGAAAAATTACACATTAAAATTGTTAAAGAAGCACTTGGTGTTCATTGCAAGGCTTCAAATGATGCTTGTCGTGATGAGCTTGGTAGAATTCCACTCAAAAATAAAATTGTTTTTTCAAGCATAAATTTTCTAGAGCATATACTTTCATCAGAAAATACACTTGTAAATCAAATTTTCTGTGCAACAAGATTTTCAAACCCCTGGATCCTAAAAACTCAGTGCATTTTACAAAAATTAGGATATTTATATCTTGTTGAAAAAAGTTGTCTAACAAAGCAGCACTTGGGACAAGTAAAACAGAGAATTTATTTATGATCAGTGCTTGCAAAATCAAAATGCAAACATACAGGAGTCTTCTAAGCTCAGTTTCTTTCGTCAAGTCTACAAAATGGTCAAATACTATCATATGTTGATTCACTAAACAATTTAAATGATAGAGCAGCAATATGCAAAATACGCATAAGTGCACTTTCTTTAATGATTGAAAGGGGAAGACATATTCCTAGAGAGGAAAGATACTGTCCTGTCTGTAAAAATGGGGAAATTGAGGATGAACAACATTTCTTATTAAAATGTAATAGATATACCTCAAAGCGAGAAATATTAGAAAATAAAATAAATGTTATATTTCAAATACAGCGTAACATTACCGTTGATGAAAAAATATCTCTATTGGTCAATAATAGCTTAGACTGTCTTCCTCTTTCATATCAGAATGTCTAAATATAAGAAATAGTGAACTTGTATGACACATCATTTTGTAACTTTTCATAATTTAGCATGATATGTTATCATGGAACCTTTCATTCTACCATGTCAATTATTATAGTTGTATGTAATGCCATAGGTCTTAACCATTTATTAGGTCTTTCCACCTTTCCGTGTGGAAAGACCTATTGATTTTGCTCTGATTATTATTTTTTTTTTCTTCTGCCTAATTTTTTTCTTGCGGTATAAAAATGTTTCAAAAGATGTCGCTTAGTTTTTTTGTATATCATATTATACAGTCAGAGTCTATACGCTTTTGAAACTGACCCTGTTTAACCGAACACTTTTCTTTGTAAGAGTTATCTCCCCAAAACACTGTTTTTCTTGTTATCAGATCTCCTCCGCAACTGTAAAAGAAAGCGACAAATTTATTTTTCCAAATTGCTTGTTATATCCTCAGGATGTTAGCTTTTATTTCGACTGAAGCTTTGCGAAGACTCCATTTGAGAGTTATTTCCCCTTTTATATTGAAATAAATGAAATAAATTTGTAACTGGAAAACCATAAGTGATAGAGGCCTAGGGTCTTTTGATTTGAGGTCCTTGGTAAAAAAATTGAAAATGAGGTCAAGGTCATAGGTCAAGGTCATGTTCAAATTTTTGATTTTGGCTTGTTATCTCTTATTTTCAGAAATCATACAAGATATCGACAAAATATTTTCAGGCAATTGTTAGTTGCGACATGTCGTAACACATAAATTTTACTTAAAAGGGTACGTAACATTTAATGCGAGTTTTCTCCCCTTTTATATCTAATATTAGTTGTATGGTAATATAATTAACTCATTAACAATATGAAGAAGAGGCTTAGAGTCTTTTGATTTGAGGTCCTTGGTTGATGACCTTGGAATTGAGCTCAAGGTCATAGGTAAATTCAACGTTCTAGATTTTGACCTTTGCTCTTTCCTCTTATGTATACATGATAAAGCCATGGGACTTTTTGCAAAAGGTTGCTAGCAAAGTGACCTTGTAAAATCCAACCGGAAGTGATATTTTGTAAACCGGAAGTAGCCATTTTTTGTACTAATTTAATGTAAAGGTGTAAGACCACCAATTAAAAATCCCTATCTGTTCAACCAAATTTTGCAATTTTCACAGCTTTCTAAATATTTTACCTTAAGTTTAACTTCATAGAAACCAGGTATATCCTTAATTGTACTTGTATCAGCTTTCTACATGCCAATTTTCACCATACCTTTAAAGCCTTCTAACAAAATAACTGACCATCAAACAGAGGTACTCCAAAACAAAAACCTGGTTTTCCAGAAATCTAAAATTAGTATACTATACTATGCGCATTAATCCTCAATTTTTAATGCAAACTCATAGACAAGTAAATTTGGGCTCAAAATGATCTAGATATATTTCTCTTTCACCAAAAGTTTCATTTCTGCAAATTTGTTGGTTAGTTTAAGTAAACAAGGACATCAAAAGCACTATTTTGTGTCAGAGTAGGGCTACTTTTACATACGTTCTAAATTGGAGGGAGTAATTGGTGGTCTGACACCTAAAGAGCAAAAAAAGTTGATCAGAAATCTTTTGTGTTGTTTATTCTTAATCCTTATTCAATTTGAAGTTAAAAACATCCTTTCTGAGCATAATGCGACTCATATTCCAAATTTCACAGCTCAATTTAAACTGACTGTAATGTAAGCCTTTGATAGAAAATTCTTGAAAATCTCATTTTGGACTAGAGAAACATAAACTTTCAATATCAAGATCAGCTTTTGTTGATTTTTCCTTGTTTATTCTACTGCTTTAAAGATTTTCCACAATTTTTACAATGAGTTTAATAAAAAATCCAAGGTGTTGAAGAGTCAAGGAATATTGACCCCCCTTTTTTACACCTGGTGTCAGTAACGGGACTATTAACTGATCAAAAGTGCAGTCATGGTCATTTAACTGTTTTATTTACTATCAGACAATAAAATTTAAAGTATAAAACTTTCATTTGGGATAATAAATGAGATTTTTGTGAGTTTATGCAGTGTTTATATCAGGCTATGTTAACTGCCATATACATGGTATGCCGCAATGATATAAGGGGTAAAAGTCAAATAATTTCATCATATCTTCATGACGACAATTATTTTGGGGTAGCAATCAACCTATGTTTAAATGTTTAACACCACAGAAACAACTAACTGTGCATTTATAACAATTTATAACATTTTTTATATGAAAGCATATTGTCAGGGTGGGAAAAGCTAAAAATAGCACACATTCAGGTTTAAGGCTCTAAATTTGCAATATGTGACTTTTTGCTCCAAAAAAGATTAAAATGTGACTACTATTATTTCAAATGACCAGTTAAGACCAAAAAATCAATTGTTTTCTGAATTTTGGGTTCCACTGCATTTCTCTTAAAGAGCAAAAAAAGTTGATCAGAAATCTTTTGTTTTGTTTATTCTTAATCCTTAGTCAATTTGAAGTTAAAAACATCCTTTCTGAGCATAATGCGACTCATATTACAAATTTCACAGCTCAATTTAAACTGACTGTAATGTAAGCCTTTGATAGAAAATACTTGAAAATCTCATTTTGGACTAGAGAAACATAAAGTTTCAATATCAAGATCAGTTTTTGTTGATTTTTCCTTGTTTGTTCTACTGCTTTAAAGATTTTCCAGAATTTTTGCAATGAGTTTGATAAAAAATCCAAGGTATTGAAGAGTCAAGGAATATTGACCCCCCTTTTTTACACCTGGTGTCAGTAATGGGACTATTAACTGATCAAAAGTGCAGTCATGGTCATTTAACTGTTTTATTTACTATCAGTCAATAAAATTTAAAGTATAAAACTTTCATTTGGGATAATAAATGAGATTTTTGTGAGTTTATGCAGTGTTTATATCAGGCTATGTTAACTGCCATATACATGGTATGCCGCAATGATATAAGGGGTAAAAATCAAATAATTTCATCAAATCTTCATGACGACAATTATTTTGGGGTAGCAATCAACCTATGTTTAAATGTTTAACACCACAGAAACAACTTACTGTGCATTTATAACAATTTATAACATTTTTTATATGAAAGCATATTGTCAGGGTGGGAAAATCTAAAATTAGCACACATTCAGGTTTAAGGCTCTAAATTTGCAATTTGTGACTTTTTGCTCCAAAAAAGATTAAAATGTGACTACTATTATTTCAAATGACCAGTTAAGACCAAAAAATCAATTGTTTTCTGAATTTTGGGTTTCAAAGCATTTCTCTTAAAGAGCAAAAAAAGTTGATCAGAAATCTTTTGTTTTGTTTATTCTTAATCCTTAGTCAATTTGAAGTTAAAAACATCCTTTCTGAGCATAATGCGACTCATATTACAAATTTCACAGCTCAATCTAAACTGACTGTAATGTAAGCCTTTGATAGAAAATACTTGAAAGTCTCATTTTGGACTAGAGAAACATAAAGTTTCAATATCAAGATCAGCTTTTGTTGATTTTTCCTTGTTTGTTCTACTGCTTTAAAGATTTTCCACAATTTTTACAATGAGTTTAATAAAAAATCCAAGGTATTGAAGAGTCAAGGAATATTGACCCCCCTTTTTTACACCTGGTGTCAGTAATGGGACTATTAACTGATCAAAAGTGCAGTCATGGTCATTTAACTGTTTTATTTACTATCAGTCAATAAAATTTAAAGTATAAAACTTTCATTTGGGATAATAAATGAGATTTTTGTGAGTTTATGCAGTGTTTATATCAGGCTATGTTAACTGCCATATACATGGTATGCCGCAATGATATAAGGGGTAAAAATCAAATAATTTCATCAAATCTTCATGACGACAATGATTTTGGGGTAGCAATCAACCTATGTTGAAATGTTTAACACCACAGAAACAACTTACTGTGCATTTATAACAATTTATAACATTTTTTATATGAAAGCATATTGTCAGGGTGGGAAAAGCTAAAAATAGCACACATTCAGGTTTAAGGCTCTAAATTTGCAATATGTGACTTTTTGCTCCAAAAAAGATTAAAATGTGACTACTATTATTTCAAATGACCGGTTAAGACCAAAAAATCAATTGTTTTCTGAATTTTGGGTTTCACTGCATTTCTCTTAAAGAACAAAAAAAAAATATGATCAGAAATCTTTTGTTTTGTTTATTCTTAATCCTTAGTCAATTTGAAGTTAAAAACATCCTTTCTGAGCATAATGCGACTCATATTACAAATTTCACAGCTCAATCTAAACTGACTGTAATGTAAACCTTTGATAGAAAATACTTGAAAGTCTCATTTTGGACTAGAGAAACATAAAGTTTCAATATGAAGATCAGCTTTTGTTGATTTTTCCTTGTTTGTTCTACTGCTTTAAAGATTTTCCACAATTTTTACAATGAGTTTAATAAAAAATCCAAGGTATTGAAGAGTCAAGGAATATTGACCCCCCCTTTTTTACACCTGGTGTCAGTAATGGGACTATTAACTGATCAAAAGTTCAGTCATGGTCATTTAACTGTTTTATTTACTATCAGTCAATAAAATTTAAAGTATAAAACTTTCATTTGGGATAATAAATGAGATTTTTGTGAGTTTATGCAGTGTTTATATCAGGCTATGTTAACTGCCATATACATGGTATGCCGCAATGATATAAGGGGTAAAAATCAAATAATTTCATCAAATCTTCATGACGACAATTATTTTGGGGAAGCAATCAACCTATGTTTAAATGTTTAACACCACAGAAACAACTAACTGTGCATTTATAACAATTTATAACATTTTTTATATGAAAGCATATTGTCAGGGTGGGAAAAGCTAAAAATAGCACACATTCAGGTTTAAGGCTCTAAATTTGCAATATGTGACTTTTTGCTCCAAAAAAGATTAAAATGTGACTACTATTATTTCAAATGACCAGTTAAGACCAAAAAATCAATTGTTTTCTGAATTTTGGGTTTCACTGCATTTCTCTTAAAAGTTGATCAGAAATCTTTTGTTTTGTTTATTCTTAATCTTTAGTCAATTTGAAGTTAAAAACATCCTTTCTGAGCATAATGCGACTCATATTACAAATTTCACAGCTCAATTTAAACTGACTGTAATGTAAGCCTTTGATAGAAAATACTTGAAAATCTCATTTTGGACTAGAGAAACATAAACTTTCAATATCAAGATCAGCTTTTGTTGATTTTTCCTTGTTTGTTCTACTGCTTTAAAGGTTTTCCACAATTTTTGCAATGAGTTTAATAAAAAATCCAAGGTATTGAAGAGTCAAGGAATATTGACCCCCCTTTTTTACACCTGGTGTCAGTAATGGGACTATTAACTGATCAAAAGTGCAGTCATGGTCATTTAACTGTTTTATTTACTATCAGTCAATAAAATTTAAAGTATAAAACTTTCATTTGAGATAATAAATGAGATTTTTGTGAGTTTATGCAGTGTTTATATCAGGCTATGTTAACTGCCATATACATGGTATGCCGCAATGATATAAGGGGTAAAAATCAAATAATTTCATCAAATCTTCATGACGACAATTATTTTGGGGTAGCAATCAACCTATGTTTAAATGTTTAACACCACAGAAACAACTTACTGTGCATTTATAACAATTTATAACATTTTTTATATGAAAGCATATTGTCAGGGTGGGAAAATCTAAAAATAGCACACATTCAGGTTTAAGGCTCTAAATTTGCAATATGTAACTTTTTGCTCCAAAAAAGATTAAAATGTGACTACTATTATTTCAAATGACCAGTTAAGACCAAAAAATCAATTGTTTTCTGAATTTTGGGTTTCACTGCATTTCTCTTAAAAGTTGATCAGAAATCTTTTGTTTTGTTTATTCTTAATCTTTAGTCAATTTGAAGTTAAAAACATCCTTTCTGAGCATAATGCGACTCATATTACAAATTTCACAGCTCAATTTAAACTGACTGTAATGTAAGCCTTTGATAGAAAATACTTGAAAATCTCATTTTGGACTAGAGAAACATAAAGTTTCAATATCAAGATCAGCTTTTGTTGATTTTTCCTTGTTTGTTCTACTGCTTTAAAGGTTTTCCACAATTTTTGCAATGAGTTTAATAAAAAATCCAAGGTATTGAAGAGTCAAGGAATATTGACCCCCCTTTTTTACACCTGGTGTCAGTAATGGGACTATTAACTGATCAAAAGTGCAGTCATGGTCATTTAACTGTTTTATTTACTATCAGTCAATAAAATTTAAAGTATAAAACTTTCATTTGAGATAATAAATGAGATTTTTGTGAGTTTATGCAGTGTTTATATCAGGCTATGTTAACTGCCATATACATGGTATGCCGCAATGATATAAGGGGTAAAAATCAAATAATTTCATCAAATCTTCATGACGACAATTATTTTGGGGTAGCAATCAACCTATGTTTAAATGTTTAACACCACAGAAACAACTTACTGTGCATTTATAACAATTTATAACATTTTTTATATGAAAGCATATTGTCAGGGTGGGAAAATCTAAAAATAGCACACATTCAGGTTTAAGGCTCTAAATTTGCAATATGTGACTTTTTGCTCCAAAAAAGATTAAAATGTGACTACTATTATTTCAAATGACCAGTTAAGACCAAAAAATCAATTGTTTTCTAAATTTTGGGTTTCACTGCATTTCTCTTAAAAGTTGATCAGAAATCTTTTGTTTTGTTTATTCTTAATCCTTAGTCAATTTGAAGTTAAAAACATCCTTTCTGAGCATAATGCGACTCATATTACAAATTTCACAGCTCAATTTAAACTGACTGTAATGTAAGCCTTTGATAGAAAATACTTGAAAATCTCATTTTGGACTAGAGAAACATAAACTTTCAATATCAAGATCAGCTTTTGTTGATTTTTCCTTGTTTGTTCTACTGCTTTAAAGATTTTCCACAATTTTTACAATGAGTTTGATAAAAAATCCAAGGTATTGAAGAGTCTAGAAATATTGACCCCCCTTTTTTACACCTGGTGTCAGTAATGGGACTATTAACTGATCAAAAGTGCAGTCATGGTCATTTAACTGTTTTATTTACTATCAGTCAATAAAATTTAAAGTATAAAACTTTCATTTGGGATAATAAATGAGATTTTTGTGAGTTTATGCAGTGTTTATTTATATTTATCAAAGTTGTACATATATCGATGCAAGTTTGTTTTGTTTGGTAAGGTACAAGTGTGTATGCTATTTATAGATAGGTCTGTTTGATTGGATATATAAGGAATGCGGGTAACATTTCATGCACGGGTGGTGTTAAGGTAGTTCAAGTCATTCGAGTCATTGCAGTCAAGTGTTCCAGAGGCTTTTTTCTAAATAAATAATTATAAAAAATTATTTATTTACAGGTTGATAGTCCAGGATGGGTCGAAAACATTGATGTGCTAGTCAGAGACAGACAATTAATTTATCACAATACTCATTGGTATTAAATGAATTACGTGTATTTATTATCTGAATAAAATGCACTCGACTTTTGCAAGTGGCTACTCCCAATTGATTTTTGGAATCAGCGTTCAATAAGCTGTCATTC
Organism: Mytilus edulis; assembly: GCF_963676685.1. Lineage (NCBI taxonomy): Eukaryota > Metazoa > Mollusca > Bivalvia > Mytilida > Mytilidae > Mytilus > Mytilus edulis. Next base: position 60,653,249 of record NC_092353.1, on the reverse strand, counting down.
GACGCTAAAATTGACATTTAAACCGAATTTTAATATTTACTATACTATATATAAAAATATTAATTTTCGCGAACCATTTAGGTCACGGAAATTCCAAAATACGGCATCAGTAAGGAGAGTTGTGCAAATAATGTGAATACACAGAACCCTCATCCAAATTATCTCTAGACAAAAGTATTTATCTTTTTCTATTTTATATGTACTAACAATATTCAATTTTTCTATAATTTCGATTAAAATATTACAAAATCTGAGTAAAAATAGATCGAATTCCCCAAATAAACATTGTCTGATTGGTTGAAGTACTGTGGCGTCGATGCTTAGCATAATAAGCCTCGATGTAAAGCACACGCTTCACAGGAATAAGGAGAGTTTTACAAATAATGTGAATACACAGATCCTCCATCCTATTTATATTTTGCTGGAAATGTTGCAGTGTTCATCATTTCTGTTTTGATTCTGCTCACAACATTCCATTTTTTCTATAATTCCGATTTAAATATGTGGAACCCGCAATAAAAATAGATGGCCTCAATCACGTGGCCTCAATGATTTAATAGCAACGCAAAAAAATCCATTAATCATGTTGGACGTTGTTACCAGTCGGAACTACTCGGCCTTTCTGGTTGCACGAAGTGAATAGCCGAGTAGTTCCGATTGACGATGTTACATAAGCCAAATCACACATACAGATCTTTGCGCTCAAATGTAATTCTTGGTGAAGTATACAGGTAACTTCGTTTACGAAAATTTATACACACTTTTTCATTAACATATTACCAGACTTTTGCATATTCACGTTTTTTGATGCTGAACTGTAGTCGAATTCAATTCTGTACATTTTATTTTACGTGAAGCGATAGGAGTAAGAATATTTTTTCGCGCCAATTTAAGCAGAGTCTTCATCACCATCAACAAAATTATTTATTGTTATTTTCGTGAAATTTTAGTCATATAGTTTATCAATCAAAGAATTTTTGGTAAGTATTACTTATTCATGTTAAGGTTCTACTGATGTGCTTCTCTAGACCTTTTTGACGTTCCGTTTTATCCCATTTATCTCAATACTATCTCCGATGACAGAAATGTCAACTCGACCTATTCGTGTCGAAAGTGAAAATCGCATCTATTTGATGAAATAATTTCTTCTTCAACGGTTCATGCATTATTTTTGTATTATTTGATAACCAATCACATTCACGTTGCATGTTTGCATGAAAATGGTTATGTATTGGTGAATTGTAAGGGCGATGCAACATGCGAGGTCAGTGCGCGATCACGTGACATTATTATTTGTAAACAAACATGCTCCCCGTGTAACACGTGTCTGAATTATCCTTTCAAAGTGTTATGAATCTTTCAATCACTATTTTGTGATATATTTCTTTTTGTTTTTAGGTCTGCATATCAGTATAGTCCAAGTGAATTAGTAATAGTTCTGAGTTGTGTTTTTTTTTTCATAGAATTAGAAGGTAAGTCTACATAAGTTATATTTAACTTAAGTCTAAAAAGATAACTCCACTTTCCCTCTATATTTAAAACCGCATACTAATTTAAACAGCATTTGCTCCCCTTGAACACTAATTTGCCCCTTCCCCGTCATTTCCCTTTAAATTGGCGCAAAAGTCATACTTTTAGTCCATTTACATTAATGGCCTATTTGTGATTTTACCATCTTAACTGCAATTTTCATATTGAACACATTTGACCATTCAGTATGAGTTCCCACGTTTTTTGTCTTATATGAAGGATGTTAACTTTTTAGGTCATGTTTTCCTAAACACCTTATTGCTATTTGGTTTGAGAACACAATTAATTTGTAGTGCATTTCTTTTAGAACATATATGAAAATTAAAAAAATCCCACCCACGCTTTCTCAATGAAACTTTTACAGTGTGTTGTACTACTTTTGGGACAAATTATATCAAAATTAAAGAAAACTTCATCGTCTCTAACTCAAAATATGAACAATTTTATCTTTAGGGCGTCTTGAAATCTTTTGACAGCTTCCGAAGTCCTATATTTCAACCTTTTTCACCTGAACTAAATCACTACTTTCCTTTTAAATTCGGGACCCAAATTTCTTTACAGTGTAATTTCACCCCCCTACTTACAATTTGAGGCATTAAACATGGATAAATTAATTTGGAAGGGGTATTAAAATTAATGGCAAGTAACCCACTATTAACACTAGGGACTTTATTCGTGAACAACGAAAATCAAGGGACGACAATTGTGGTCTCGAACCATTTGTCTGTCTGGATTGTTAAAACCACAAAATCAGATAGTGATGAATATATGCAAGTTTTCAACAATCCCGGAAAATACGAAAAATACACCTTATCGCTATTTAATCCAATCTGTGAAAGACAGTCAAGTGTACAACTCCCTGTTCGGGTCATGTGGCTAAAAATAGAGGTTTTTTAGTAGAGAGCTGAGGGAGTAAAAACTTAAGAAAGCGATCATCAAGAAACTTTAAGGGGGTGGCGGGTCTAAATCATTTATATAGGATTTCTCTATATTTTTCTATAAATGAACTTTATATTATAGTTAATAGAAAAATAAAATAAAAAAAGTGGGGTCACCCTTCATTTGCGCTCATAATCAGTCTTCCAAAGAAGCATACATTTATGTAAAAGTGATTTTTTTCTGTTGAAGTAATAGGAGAAATAATTTATTAAAAGTTAATATCGAAATACAATGAAATAAAAAAAGAAATTTATTACAGAAATCGCTCAAATTTTTACAATAATTTAGTTTAAGTACAGCTTACATATGGAAATGATAACCAAACATGACATATAACCGACAAATCTGACAGGAAGTGCAAAAAAAAATAAAAAAATCCCGACCTACCGAGCCTTGGAAGCAGGAAACAGAAATATATTTTTTTTGGCCTAAAAGTCATCTGGGGCCAACACAAGTTTATTGTTTTGAATGATTTTTATACGACCGCAAATTTTGAAAAAATTTCCGTCGTATATTGCTATCACGTTGGCGTCTGCGTCGTCGTCGTCGTCGTCGTCGTCGTCGTCGTCGTCCGGCGTCCGAATACTTTTAGTTTTCGCACTCTAACTTTAGTAAAAGTGAATAGAAATCTATGAAATTTTAACACAAGGTTTATGACCATAAAAGGAAGGTTGGTATTGATTTTGGGAGTTTTGGTCCCAACATTTTAGGAATAAGGGGCCAAAAAGGGCCCAAATAAGCATTTTCTTGGTTTTCGCACCATAACTTTAGTTTAAGTTAATAGAAATCTATGAAATTTTGACACAAGGTTTATGACCACAAAAGAAAGATTGGGATTGATTTTGGGAGTTTTGGTTTCAATAGTTTAGGAATAAGGGGCCAATAAAGGGCCCAAATAAGCATTTTTCTTGGTTTTTGCACAACAACCTTAGGTTAAGTAAATGGAAATCTATGAAATTTAAACACAATGTTTATGACCACAAAAGGAAGGTTGGTATTTATTTTGGGAGTTTACACTGGGAAAGCCATTTGGTTAACTCGCCTGCTTATTGGTTAGAAACCCAGAAAACATCTAAAATTATGGACTATGGTTAAAAGATAACCAGCAATCCTTAATCATAGATGTTTTACACAAAATTGGATGTTTTACGGCGTATTAGATGTTTTCCTTAATTTTAACCGTTCTTCTTTATCTTTATAATTTCGTCCGGCGTTTTAGCTGTTTATCGTAATCACTCTCATACTCTCAGATAACGATGTCCCTTTAATAAATTGCGCTATCGATAGCGTGTATTTAATTTATGTTATAATTAATCATTCTATATATAAAGGACACAAGTGTTTTCCCACTTATACCAAGTCCGATTATTTCAACAAAAATCGGCACTCTTTAAAACATTCTTACCAAATAATTACTTGACCGATTTTTATAAAATAAATGCCATAACATGAACAAATGGTAAAGGGTTTATTGTTTATTTGCCCATAATCATATTAACATTATTTGTAGAGGAAAATAATTACGTTTGAGATCTACTCATTATCAATTGAAAACGATTTACTAATATTGTGACTATATAGACAATATGATTTAAGACATTTATTCATCTTATGTTAGTTATTTTATATATAACTATATCGGTCATGTGGTATATCCGCATATTTTTTTTTTTAATAATCAAATTTTACTGAACTGATTACAATAGGAACACAATGTTGTCCGCTAACTGCACATCAAAGGATACCTTTTTGACCGGAGGTGCTTTTTGTGTATCAAGGAAACTGGAATATATATTCCGGCTAATACGAATTTATACTTTAAAGTTAGGCTTACCTTCAATGGACCAATGGCAACACGAATAATTTTTATTTTATTAATTTATCAATAGAAATTCATTAAATGAAAGATAATAATTATTTTTGTTTCGTTTATTTACCATTATGCATTTCATTATCTTTTTTTTTCCTTATTTGTAGGTATGTAATGAAAGGTATACATTTATGTGTACAATAAGCAGACACGTGCCATTAGTATATATAATGAATGAAACTTAATACTTAATTACTATTTGGAAATTTAAATTCACGTTTCTGTTTATTGATTTATTAAGCGTTTTTTTGTTTGTTAAGTAATATTGGTTTTGTTTTTTAAATCTTAATTGAAGATTTTTTTTCATTGCATTAGAATAGATTATTCTGAAGCAAACAGTCAAATCTAAATGGATTACCTTAATTAGCATAATTAATGTATTATAGAAAAAATAACACTTTCATGTTTTGATCAATGTTTAAAATGAACAGTGTTCCCTTTCCTAATCAACGATTTTTGATTGTGGCAATTAAGCACAAAAATCCATCATGAGAGGTTTTAAAAATATTACTTATATATTTCATTACGGTGATATTAGCAATAATCGAGTTATTTATGCGCATGGTTCTCATTTTGTTATCAATTCATTATTGTTAATTATTTATTATTTATTTTTATTTCATACCAGTTATTTTTTTATTTTTTTTAATGATTATAATTTATATAACTATTTGATTTTTTTATTTGGATTTTCTTGTCACAGACATCTTCCGTACTAGCTACAAGCAGATAATTTTTATTTGTAGATAAATACGCTCCTATATTTACTTGATAATATTTGTAAATACATGTAATGGAATGGTTGTCAAATATTATGCGTCCGTCATTACAAACAAATTTATGTGTATTAATTTCATAATTATATTCCTGTATGCAATACAATACTCGACAGTATCTCTACGTACGGATATTATATTTTTTATGACACTTTCAGGTACCTTGAATTCGTAATTATTTAAAAAAATCAATTGACTAAGAATGTTTTCACAATTAAATGACACATAGCAATTACCGTTGCCTCTTTGATTAATCCCTGTAATTATAAAGGTGTGAAACTGTTTACAGGTCTGTTCATACATGTGACAATATACATGTCATTGAAGCGGAAATACATATACTTACAAATATATATCCATTGTGTACCGAGTCCGCAGAGTCCTATGTTGAGTCCGTTATGACACCAAAAATCAACAAAGTTGCCACAGCAGGAATTGAAACTGCAGCGAATACTTCAGAGCTCGTAAGTAACTTTAATAAAGGTGCTAGTCTGAAGAGACCACTAGACTCAGAGTCTTCTAATAAAGAAAGTGTCAAAAAGTTGAGATCAGACGATAGTCATTCTATAGGTACTAAAGTTTGTAGTAATACAGATATGAGTGATTTAAAACATTTAGTATACAGTCTGACACAAAGTATGAATACTATGCATATTTCACTAACAGAACGCATTGATACTTTGGAAAAGAACATGTCTAAAGACTTAGCACAGCTCATAGAACAAAAGGTGAAACATGAAGTCAGTCAGGCAAAGAAGGAGATTAACGGTACACTATCCAGCTTTAAAGATCAAGTCAATGTGCTGGAGGGAAAAGTTAACAGTATGGAACAATCGTACGCCTCAGTAGTTAAACAACCGTCAGTAAATGATGAAAAGAAACTCAATATTGTCATTAAAGGTTTGCCCCATGGCAAAAACGAAGAGAATAATCCACAATGTACATTAAACAAAGTAAATTCCTTAATAAGAGATGGATTAAAACTGTCGAACATCAAGTTTTTAAAGGCTGAGCGCAAAGTGTCACGTGATTCAAAACCTGGATTGATTATTGCAAAGGTACAATCTTTAGAAGACAAGAAGTCCATAATGAAGGCAAAATCCAAATTAAAGGGAAATAAATCATTCAGCAGCGTTTATATAGAAAACGATATCCCGTGGGAGGTGCGCTCTCAGCAAAATAATCTCCGCACGATTCTCAAAGAAATTGGAAAGTCCGATAAATATAGAGTGGTTGGATCTAAAATCGTACGTAATCAGCGTGACGGAACCGACGGAAAATAGGAATTTCTTCATCTAAGTTCTTGGAATGTAAATGGGTGGTCTATATATGACAATGATAATTCAGCGTTTAGGAAAAGCGTTCTTCTATGTGGCGATTATGATGTTATAGCCTTATGTGAAACATTCTTAAGAAATTCTGATACCATAAGCGTACCTGGATATAGATTTGTAGGGAATAACCGTTCGTTGTTGCATCGCAATGCTAAGAGAGGCTCAGGCGGTGTATGTTTTCTTATCAAAGATAGCGTATATAAATTTTTTGATGTGACCTTGCTAGATTGTTCAAAAGAGGATATTCTATGGATTAAATTACAAGAAAAGGGATCAACTTTATGTTTCTGTTTGTGTGTCTGTTATTTACCACCGGAAGGTTCTTCAAGACGGTGTGACCCAGAAACCTTTTTTGCCGACCTTCTCTATCAGGTTTATATGTATCAAAATGAAGGAACTGTGTGTATATCTGGCGACTTCAACTCACGTATCGGATATAATACTGACTTTATTGAAGGTGTTGATCGCATCCCTTCTCGTGAGGTAATCGATAAAACCGAGAATCACTATGGAGATTTGTTTGTGGATTTCTTAGTCGATAGTAATTTTTGTGTTTTGAACGGCCGTATAGGAAACGAAAACAATTATACATGCGTTTCAAAGAAAGGAAAGTCTGTTGTGGATTATGTTATGGTACCGCATGAATCTATACCTTCAGTGAGCGATTTTAAAGTGAATATGATATCCGACCTGATCGACCGATACAACATGGACGTGCCAGATAAAACACCGGATCATTCGATTCTTGAATGGAAATTAGCTGTTATGAACAAACGTCCGAATGATGAACCAGCATTTGAAACTCAATTCAAGGGAAATAAAAGATATGATACGTCAAGGTTAACAACAGAATTCTTGAATTCGGAAGATTGTGTTAAAAGAATCAGCGAAACTGTCAACCGTATTGAAAATGAACTTTCATCAAATAGATGTATCAACGAAGCATATGGTTCCTTCACTAACTTTTTAATGAACGAAATGGATCTAGCCGGCCTTACTGTAACCAGTCCTATCAAATATGAATGTAAATCGAAGCAAAGTAAGGCAAAGACTTTCTTAAAGCCTTATTGGAGTGACTTACTACAACAGAAGTGGGACGCAGCAAGCAAAAAGGAAAAGTTATGGCTTAAATGTAGTGACCACACAAACATTAAACGTAAATTAAAACAAGAGTATTGTGCTGCCCGAAACGATTTTGACAAACATTTACGGAAAGCAAAACGAACTTATCAAAATAAACTTCAAATGGATTTGATGACTGAACTTGAAAAACCGAACTCTCGAGATTTTTGGAAACAAATTGGCAAAATTGGAATTTCAAATGACAGGCGGGATCAGATACCGTGGGAGGTTATTGATGATAATGGCGAAGTTACTACGGACAAAGAACGTGTATTACAAAAGTGGAAAACGGACTATCAAACATTGTTCAACGATCAAACTGACAGCATGTTATATGATGAATGTCACCTAGACAGAATAAAGAAGGGGGAAATTTCATCAGACCCGGAACACGTTGATACATCTTGTTTAAACGAACCTATCACTCGTTGCGAAGTTGAGAAAGCGGTGAGCAGATTAAAATTAAGAAAGGCAGCTGGCATAGACAATATCCCAGCAGAAGTTCTAAAAAACAAAACCTGTATCGATATGTTACAAAATATTATAATTTTTTGTTTTGATAACGGTGTTTCGCCACTTGAGTGGAAACAAGGAATTATAAATCCAATAGTGAAACCAAATAGTACAGACGTTCGGCTTCCTTTGTCATATCGTGGGATAACACTTTTGTCGGTGCCATGTAAAGTTTACTGTGACATTCTTAATTCTAGATTTGGAGATTGGATTGAAGATTCGGGTGTATTGGTTGATGAACAATGTGGATTTCGTAGAAAGCGAAGCTGCCTAGATCAAATATATAGTCTGTACTCTATCATCAATGACCGTAAATTGTCACGTCTGTCAACTTTTGCCTGCTTTATTGACCTGAAGAAGGCGTTCGACAATGTGAATCGGGACTGTTTATGGTTTAAATTACAAACGTTTGGTGTTAACGGAAAAATCTTGAATGCTGTTAAATCTTTGTATGACAACACAACATGTTCTGTACGTGTTAACAACGTCTTTACGTCAATGTTTCCGGTTTCATGTGGTGTGAAACAAGGGTGTCTGATTTCTCCGACACTTTTTGCTTTGTATATCAATGATTTAGCTACAGAAATTAAGTCTTTGAATAAGGGTATTGATATTGATAGTATAAATGTAAGCATCTTACTATATGCAGACGATATCGTCTTACTAGGTCCAAGTGAGGCAAGTTTACAATGTATGCTTGATTGTGTTAATGCATGGTGCCATAAATGGAGATTAAGTATTAATTGTAGTAAATCAAATGTCATACATTTTAGGCCTAGCTCTGTTGAACGTTCTACTTTCAATTTTTTCTGTGGAAGTCATAGTTTAGTATATGTAGATTCATACAAATATTTAGGCATTTGGTTCAGTGAACATGTAACATGGAATAAAACCGTCAAAGAACTCTCTAAATCTGCCAGCCGAGCTTTGAGCTGTTTGACTGTGAAATTTTACGCTTATGGTGGTATGACATATCAAGTGTTCACAAAACTGTATGAAAGTTTGGTACAACCAATATTGTTATATGGTGCATCGATATGGGGACTTACTGAACATAGACTCATTAATAACGTACAAAATAGGGCTAGTAAAATATTCCTTGGAGTGACTAAGTTGACTAGCAATACGGCAGTACAGGGTGATTTAGGATGGCTGTCATGTCATGCTAAACAAAGACTGGAAGTTTTGAGATTCTTTTATAAACTTAAAAATTCAGATAATTCTCGTACTTTCTATAAGATACATTTATGGTCGAAACGAAAACGTAGATCCTGGAACTGTAATGTGATTAAGTTATTTCGCAACATGTCTGTAGAACACTTAATGCAGCCCGGAATTAGCAAAGAACTATTTTTTAAAGTGATTAAAAGTAAATTACGAATACTAGACGAACAGTTGTGGTTTACCAAACTTTGGAATGACAATTCGAATGTGAATGGAAACAAATTGAGGCTATATAGACGTTATAAGAAGGACCTTCAACCTGAACACTATGTTACTAACGCAATGCCACGCCACTTACGAAGTAATTTATGTAAACTTAGATGTGGAACTTTACCTCTGTCTGTCGAGACGGGTCGTTATACGAAACCACCAATACCGTTAGGAGAAAGAATTTGTCCATTTTGTAATAAGGCTGTAGAAGATGAAATACACTTTTTGATTAATTGTGACATTTACAGTGACTTAAGGTTTAATTTGTTTCACAGAGCTATGGTCATGGATAATTCTTTTTGTACAAAGTCAGATTTTAATCAATTTGTATTTTTAATTCAAAATGCTGAATTACAATACGAGTTATCTATCTTGGTGCATAATATGATAAGAAGACGTCGCGCTCTGAAAAGTAATCTACAGTCTTAATTGTATATTTTCGTAAAAGTCAAACAAGGATTTGTATAGTGAGAAGGATTGGAATCTCGCGGTATCTCATTAGTTCTCGCGTATCGTGAGAAGTCGTAAACTCGCCACTTATACCATGATACTCGCTTGTATTGTAAATATCCGGTTTTATCGCTTGGTTAACAACGTTATGAAAATACACATGGTAAGCTACGATCTAACGATCTTTTTACGATATTAGTTTTGTGTAGACTTACCGATAAAACAATTCTTATTTCTCTTAAATTACAAAGTGATAATTACCTAAATTGATCAAAAGAAAAAGTTGGCGTTTATAAAGTTTGTTTGTGAAATTTTCGTATTAAAATTAAATTAAGTTTGTAAATTTGATATTCATCCCGGAAAAAGATAAAAAATATTGAGTTTTCCCCCTCATGTGACCGCAGTTTTGGTAGTCATTTATTATCTTCATAATAATCATTTACTCAAAGAGGAAGATGAAATAATTATTTGATTGTCACAGCTTGTTGTTTGACTTTCTGTTTTTTTAAATAGTTCTTTGTTTTTTATTAATTATGCAAGGAACTGTTTGTAATTGAAATATACTTTTGTTGTGATTAGATTAATTAGTGAAGAATATATATAATTAAATAAATTACAACCTTTAATCTCAAAACATAACATTTAATTTAAAAAAAATCAAGATGATTAATTAAATGAAGTCTTTGATCTCAGTATCAGAACAAGCTTAGATATATTATAAAATGGGATATTTAGTTATCAACTTTCAGTTCAAATTATTATTCAATGTTACAACCATGTCAGATTTTTTATCCTGGGACCAAGATATTGATCTTGATCTTTTGTTAGGTGAATATACTGAGTATGATCCAGAACCCAGTGACAGTGATGAAGAATGTTACATTGCCAAAAAGAAAAAGTCTGAACCTGTACCAGATACATGTATTAAACCTTCATACACTTGTCCTGTTTGCAAAAAGACTCTGAAAACAATTTCAGGCTTCCGTGGTCATGTCCAGAAACAACATGGACAGAATTTGAGAGCAACAGACCATCGCACACATGCAGATAGTAAACTACCTAGCACAGTCTGTGACGCCTTAAATGAAAGTTCATTTGCTGAAATATTCCCTACAGCTTTGCAGTCCAGTTTGTCCAACATTGCTAATGATCCATTTACCATCAATGACAGCATAACAGACATTTGCAAATTTGTGAGCAATTCAGCAGTAGTGCAAGACATTTTGTTGAAATATTTTCAGCCGATATTTGTTGAAACTACAAGCAACATATCTTCCTCATGTGACAAAGAGCAAATGTTTCGCCGTTTACACATAAGTAGAGTAAAGCCAGAATTGACAAACACTTTTCACTCGCATTGTCCATCTCACTCATTGAACCATACCAACTTATTCCTACAGATGGTACATGAGGATATTGTTGGTGAAATTTTTAAAGTTCAAACAATGACAGCTGTTCAGAAATCAACATCAAATCAGGAAAAGTTAACAGAAAATGACCAAAGCATTCTGTATTATATTGCTGGTTACACCATTCGTGCCCTACAGAAGAGATACACCAGGTACTCTACTAAGAAGTTGTCCGTCATAAATAAATTTACAGACAATTCTTCAGGTGTTAACTTTGTGAAACAATATGACAAGTGGTACAAGACACAAGACCGTGGTGGCCTTCAGAAACCATCAGATTCCCTGTTCTTATTAATCCGTGAATTAGAGACAATTATTCGCAAAACAGTTGAACCTTCATATAGTGCTAGTTCGCTTCTTATTGATCCTTTAAAAGAAGCTATGATGGAAGGGTTCATGGTAAAACATTATTGTGACATTCTTATGCAAGGTGAAACTGCAGATATTGTGTCAGCTATAACTGAAGACATCATTCATTTGTTTTTAACCATTCGTGGCTTTGCTGTTACTCGCATAGAACGCAATAAACTGACCAAGAAAGCAAAATCTCAACCCTCATCCAGTCTAAGACAAGCCTTAAAGGAGAAATCTTTAAACTGTTGACACTGTGAAATTTAATTTTGTTCTGTTCATACATGAAATATAATTATTTAAATTGTTTCCACATGATCGTTATGTAACTGTTGTATGAATATGAATATTTAAAAAAAAGTGAAATGTGTACATGTCTTTTTTATTCATTGTCGTTCATAACACTGCTTTACAACTACTACTGTCACTCTAAAATATTTCACTTGACCTTTGAAAATATGTTATTCATGCTTAAAGGGGGTGTGAGGTCTAAACATGTCAATATTAAAGACAGCAACCAAACAACAAAAGTAACTGAAAGAAAATTTAGCTGCAAACCAACTACAAAACTTATCTAGTATGGCCTACACTAAACAGGAACAATATAAGGTCTTCAACAAATGAGGGACGAAATGAATTCATTTGTATCCACGACAACCATCAATATTCTGTCAATATAAGATAACAAATACATGTAAGAACAATTGTACTTGAACCTAGTACATCAGGAGCATAACAAAGAAATATGACAAATATAAATACAATTTTGGTGTCAGAACATTGAACTCTGGTAGATAGTTGTCTCATTGTCATTCATACCCCTCTTATTTATATTTCCTTGTCCCTTGGATTCTTGTCTCATTGGGAATCATGTATCATTTCTTATGACGACCACAGCAAAACAGGAACTCATGAACATGAATTGAATACTACTAAAGTATCAGGGACACATAGATTTTATGTGCTTAAATTTATCAAGAACAGAGATTTGTTCATACTGAAAGTTTTATTTTCACACAACAAAATGCACAATATCAAATTATAATTCAAGCATGCGATAAACATTGAACATAATTTCTACGTATATACACATTCATAAAACAATGAAAAAATATTGAACAAATAAAGATTGGCGCAATAAAAAACCCATCATATATTACACGTTATACACAATTTATTTCACATATTTGTTGTCTCAAAAACTACATAACCTAATTACATTTTTAGACAAAAACATGCGAGAGAATAAACACTTCACTAATAAGCGTTTAAAAAAAAAAAATTTGTGTTGAATATTTTTTCCTCTATATTTTGAAATAAACATAGAAAAATTAGAAATAATTAATTAAAGTAAACTACCTAGCACAGTACGTGAAGCCTTAATTGAAAGAATATTTTTTCCTGTATATTTTAAAATTAACATCGAAAAATTAGAAATAATTAATTTAAAAAAAAATTTATAAATTACTTTTTACTGTAAATGCACAATATCAAATTATAATTCAAGCATGTGACAAACATTGAACATTTTCTAACTCACTCAATTTCTACACATTCATATATCAATGAAAAAATATTGTACAAATATAGATCGACGCAATAAAAAAACCATCATATATTACACGTTATACACAATTTACAAAACCTAATTACATTTTTAGACAGAAACATGCGAGAGAAAAAACACTTCACTGATAAGCATGTTTAAAAAAAAATTCTTGTGTTAAATATTTTTTCCTATATATTTTGAAATTTACATTGAAAAATTAGAAATAATTAATTATAAAATGCATAAAGATTTATGAATTACTATTTACTGTAATAAAACTCTTTCAAATGCAAGGACTCAACTAAAAATTCAAAACTTGGTCTATTTGTATAACTTTTTGGTGAACCCAAGTACTGAGAACAAAAAAATAAATAATTAAACTTGCACCCTTACAATTTTTTTCTCAATTTCAGTAGCATCAATATGACCAATGGTTTACTAAGACTATTTTTAGTTTATGTACTTTAAAGGATACCAGCAATCATACATATACAATTGCACATACATGTATGTACCATGTGTACAGTTCACCTTTCAAGTTTACATGAAAATGTTTACAAAATGCCAAACACTCATTTACTGCAATTAGATTTGCATAATACAGTAATAAAACATTGTTTGGAAATAAATACATATAACAGGTATACATGTGAATTAAACTTGTACAAAAAGACTTCTTGCATTATTAACATTAATATGTTCTACGCTTTGGTAGCGAAGTGTTATCAATCACAAAGTTCCTGTCTCTCTGGTTACTGACATTTCCTCGTTTGGGTGCCAAAGCTTGAGCTCCAACCGCTCTCATGGAGGTCATCATATGACGAACATCATTCACTGTAGGGTTGTTATTGTCCCCAACCCTGTGTCGATAGTGTCCAAAATGTTGCTCCAAGGGATCTTGGTTAAAGTGATGTGTGAGGACAAACTTTGCGCCAGATTCTAATAGAAATTTAACACAGTCTACAATTGAAAACACACTGATTTTAAAACCTGTCAATGTTTGATGACTCAATTGCATTCCTTTGCGTTGTTTCCTTGAAAAATTACCAGCTCTTTGCATCACTGATTGTTCCCAGGAATCAAAGTACTTAATAAAGTCTACTCTCAACCACTGTAATCTTTCATCATTGACTGTTGTGTATGGATCAAGGTCAGGATTTCTCTTATTTCTACCTTCATATAAGTTTCTTACGTTCAAACAATCAAAAAATTTGTTCATAATTCTGATGAAATTAACTGTCTCGGTTACATTATCTCCATACATCATTTCAAGGGCATTAGCTACTGTGGAGCTCAAAACTTGTGCTGCAATGTTGACTTTCATGCAACCGTAGGTTGTCATGTCAAGGTGACTTCTTGTCAATTTTGGACACGGACTGTACAGTGATAGTTCACAATGGTCTTCAAACAATTTCAACAGATGCATCCACGAAATATCTTTCCCATCTTTCCACATTTTTCTGGTGTTTTTGTGGGAATAGGAATTGCTGAAACAGTTTCTAGTTGTTTTCACAAGATGGGGAACATCTGAGATGAAATAAAGTTTTCTTTCGTCATCGGCATAAGGATTGGTTGTGTAATGAATAAATTCATTCACCTGTCCATGAATGTTGAAGAACTTCCTATTTGCAGATGCGCCATCACAAGTCAGAAAGAGTACTTTAAGTTGAGCAAAGCCGGTCTCTAAAATGCGAATAGCCTTCCAAATAATAGGATAAAGATAATCAGCAGTAATACTTAAGGTAGCAAAGCCTGCTAAAGGGAATTTTAAGTCTGTTGCAACACCTCTCACCATTAACACAAGCATGTATTTGGCAATGTCTGCATCTGTTTCTGTAGAACTTGTATCTTTCATACTTCTTTCAAAGTTCATAATCTGGTTTCCGACCTTATCTAGATTACAATAACCAATTAGTTCGCCACTATGTTTATCATACACCAAGTCTGATTTTACCTTGATTTCGTCGAACAAAAGTCCTACATAATTCTTCCAAGGATCAACTGTACTGTACATATCTCTTTTCGAAGCCTCATTTTTCAGTTCTTTCACTACATCTGGCAAAAAACCATTGTCACTTTTAGTATAATGTGAATAATCGAATAATGTCCTTGAACTTGGAAGAGTAATGAAACCCGAATCTCTTAAAGCCTCATAGGCAGCACTTGATTTGTGACGCAAGTACAGACACCATCTTAGTATCATTGGGTGCCATCGCATACCCTTCAATGACTTCACATTCGTGCTCTTTTGTTGTTCTGACCAGAAAAGGCGTTGATAAGAATTGGCATCAGGAAAGGCTTTCATTATTTCAGTTGTACATGCTGCCATTGTATCTTGCATTTCAAGTGTCTGACAGAAGTCTAATGTTACACCTTTACTGCAAACCTCACGTTGAAACTTCCGTTGAGTTTTGTCAATTTCACTCTGTAGGGTTGTTATTCTGTCTTTCTGCTGGTGAATTTTTGTAATTAGTTCAGTACGGGACATCTTGGTATGTCCTATAGTGCTGTGTAAATAGTTTGGTATGTTTTCCTTACTTTTTCTCTCTTTTTCTTCTCGTCTGTGTTTTCTACTTATCAGCACTCTTCTTAATTGTGTACAGGGTGAACATCTGTTTCCCTGCACAAGTAGTAAACAGTTCATGCTTCTTACAGTTGATGAATAGGAAATGGTACCTTTCACTGCTTCAAAGTCGCCTTCTCGAAAACCTTGGCTACTTGCAGAACCTTCTGCGCTCTCGACAGGTGTGCCCACTGGTATAAAAGCCATTAAATCTGCCTCGAAATTTCCTGTACACACAGAATAACTTTGTAATTTCATAAGTAATGTTTGGATGTGTTTAACACTGTCAAAAACTCTTGGTAAACCGATCCATAGGTCATGGTCTTGGCTGAGCTGGATTCTGTGTACAAATACTTTGGCAAAAAAATCTCTATTTATCATCACATTTAATTTAACAGATATTCTTTCAGCGGACGGATATAACAGCATTATCTTGATTGAATCACTGGTTGTATCTAAAACATATGGTGAACTGATGCAACCACTCTGGACAACATCTTGCTTAAGTTTATCGAATGGGTCTGTATATGATGATGTCACACATTCGGTTTCCTCTATCATGTCTATAGCTACTTCTTCTTGATAGGAGGTACATTCTATGTCCTCTATAGGCTCAGCAGTGTACAAAGTAAAGTCAGGGTCAATCCTTTCTCCACGCACTTCTACTTCTTCTTTTAGACATAATTGCACTATGTCCTCGTTTGGCATACTATAAGAATGGTCATTATGCAAGTCAGTAGATTGGACTTTTTTGCGCTTTCTCTGTGAAGGAACATCCCTCCTTTTCCTTAACTTTGGCATTCTGCAAATTAATAAAAACAGAATCGTTAGTCTAATTTTCACATCCAATTGGGTTGGCATATATATAGCATGTAAAGTTATGGTTAAAAAGGTTAATATTGATTTTATTTTTAAACCTAACTAATTTGCCTAACGAGGTTTCCCTTAGTTAGGGTGTTCTTTTTACATTTAGTCAGGAGCAATATTCTGACTTCAACAATGAAAACTTAAGAAAATCTTTAGTTGTTGTTTGTTTATCATGTTTATGGGTTAAATAATTGTTTTTCGTTATTTAATATTTAAGGACGTTAGATTTCTTGTTTGAATTGTTTTACATTGTCATTTCGGGGCCTTTTATAGCTGACTATGTGGTATGGGCTTTGCTCATTAGTGAAGAACGTACGGTTACCTATAGTTGTTAGTTTATGTGTCATTTTGTTCTCTTGTGGAGAGTTGTTTCATTGGCAAACATACCACATCTTCTTTTTTTATATTTAGGGTAGGTAAGGCTATTATAATAGAGACTAAAAAGTAGGATTGGCAGGGTAATTGGAACCACACATGATTTTTTTTTATTTGGCCCTTAAGTTCTACACATGTCAATTATGTTGTTTGCCTAAAAAAATACTGACCTACCAACCCAACCCTGTCAGGCCTGTAAGGCATGGGTAGGCAACAACTAACATTTTTTTTCTGAGGTCGACTTTCAAAATTAACAATAAAGAAACATCTAACTACATCCTTAATGAAGGGGGATAGGACTTTTATCTTTTAAAACTGTGGATTGACCCTTTCAGGATGTTAGAATTTGTTTTTTTAAATGCTGGCCCTCAACATTTAGCGTTTTTAAGCATAGGCGTATCCCGCCCCCCCCCCCTTTTCGTGGGAAAAATTTGGTTGATTATATAGGGAATCATTGAAGCATGACTGGAGCGCCCCCCCCCCCCCCACTTAGGTCAGTCAGCGGGCCCCCCTTAGGAAAAGTTTTGGATCCGCCACTGTTAAGCCCAGGATTTCTGGATCAGGACCCCTCCTACCCCCCACCTTTTGTTTCTAGATTAAAAGTGCAAACCCTAGCACACTTACATATATATATATTACATTATTACATTGTATGGTTGTTTGACCTAATAATAATTTAAAATTCTTATTCAGCTTCATGACTTTTATGCCTATATATTTGGTCAAATTCTCATGCATTACAATTAGATTTTCACGTAATCTGATAATATCTTTTATTCTTTACCGGGTTCATTAATGAATTTCAGTGTTATATTACCTCCTTCTTTTATCATATATGACTATTCTTTATAATTTGGCACCCCATTGTTTCCTATTTTACCCAAGCATAACTTTGATCACTAATTATTATTTCAATTCTCAAATTTATTAACCCCATTTAGACCCTCTTTTGTAATAGGGGAAAACAAAGGTGGTAATACCCCTATATGTACAGCATAATACCATCTGTTGCTTTATTAATACACAGGGTATTATTCAAAAGATACATGGAAATCCTGGTTACAGATAAAGTGTCTCAGGTAAATTGTAAGGCACATGTGCCTCAGGAACATAACATGTGTTTGACAAATTTCTTATTTGATTTTACTGTGGACAAGATACACTAATCCATATATACTTAAAAAAAAGGATAAAAAAATGTAACAACCAGACATGCTAAATGAACTTAATATTAACATGATTAATACAAATATAAATGACACTTTTCAATGCATTTACAAAAACTAGTCTCGTAACCTCAGTTCTATCGGGAGCAGATCCAGCTATTTTTAAAAGGGGGTTACAACTTGAGTCTGATGCCTTGATCATTCCAAAAAGGTCAATGTCTATATAGAAATGACTCCTATATTTATGAAGTAAACTGCTGTTTTTTACATATGCACAATAATATATATATGAGTAACATGAATAATGATGATATGTGAAATTTGGGCTTCAGAATTAAGAATTACTTCTGGTAGGCTTGTTTAAACTATATCATGATCAATACCTTGTCTTGTCATATAGTGGTAATACAAAACTTTTAAAGTTTTGCCATGTTCCATGGGTAATTGAAAACTTCATGGAATAACTTACAATGCATGAATCCATGATGCAGTACTATATACATCTATATGGGTTGACAATTATTTACTGACAATTTGACAAATAGCACATTTAAAAAGATTGCTAGAAAAATATTTCATCTTTCTTTTTCTTCATGCTAACATCATAAGTTCTATATACATGTACGCCCGGAATATATACTGTGTGTCCATCTTAAAATAATAGCCTAGTTGAGTACTAAAACCACTTATTATTATAGTATTTATATTGATAAATAAAGATTTCAGTCACAACTTCAGGATGTTAGATAAGTATACATCCAAAAAGGATCCTGTCTTTTATGTTATTAACTTTTTATCCATAAGTGGATTGTTTTGTCATGATGGGATATTTTTCTTTGCCGATTTCAAAGGTAAAATTGAGAATGGAAATTGTACACAAGAAACTAAAATTAAAATAATACAAGACTAACAAAGGCCAGAGGCTCCCGACTTGGGACAGGCGCAAAAATGCAGCGGGGTGAAACATGTTTGTGAGATCTCAACCCTCCCCCTATACCTCTAGCCAATGTAGAAAAGTAAACGCATAACAATACGCACATTAAAATTCAGTTATATATATAAAAATTGTCTTGTCTCTTATTCATACATTGGACTGAACACAAAAAAAACCCATTGACCATTGAATCATGAAAATGAGGCCAAATTAAATAAAAAAGTATGTGTGGTTCCAATTACAGCTGAAAAAAAATTTGGGTAGGTAGGTAGGGATTTTTTTTTATTTTATGGTTTTTTTTTACATTGAGTCTATGGGAGCAACATTCCGACTTTTACAGTGCTTAATGAAAAATGACAATAAAATCTTTAGGGTAGGCTATTTTTAAGCTGAAAAAGTAGGGACGGTAGGGTTACTGGAAGCACACATATATTTTTATTTGGCCTGAGGTTAAGATCAGATGAATATAAACTCCATGTGTTAATTAAGTAGTCATGCAGTGTACTGTACTTAAGCATAATAGTAAGAAAGGAAAATATTTACCTGGCTATTATCTACACAAACTTTTTCTATCTTCAGAGGGCTGTATACTATGTAGGCCCAAGAAATCTTGAAATATGAAACCTGAAATTAAAATATGCAATTACTTCATGTACTTAATGGAAATGTTACAGAAAACAGTTTTTGTTTGAACCTGTCCTAAGTCAGGAATCTGATGTACAGTGGTTGTCCTTTGTTTATGTAGTTATACGTGTTTCTCGTTTTTCATATAGATAAGACAGTTGGTTTCCCCGTTTGAATGGTTTTAAACTTGTAATTTACAAATTTGGTTATCCCAAAGTAGTTTCTAAATTTATTCAGACAATTAAAGTTATAACTGTAAACTTGTAAACAGATGGATCAACTTACATACATACATGCAAACTCTTAACATATACAAAAACATGTACATACTGAACATGTAAATCAAAACATAACAATTGAACAGCAACTTGAGACAAACTTAAAATTTGCAGACTGTCCTTTCTGTTTTTTACATCAGCTTGTGATTTTGTTTAGTTTTTCACCATAATGAATTTCAGACTTAACAAATGTTTGCCAGACTAACAAGCCATTAAAGCAGTTTTTCTAAGTCTCTTAATTTATTTGGCAGTCCAAGGATTTGTATAGCGAGAAAAATCCTTGGCTCGTTAGATTTTTTTAAGATGAATATTTTAGACTAGGTTTAAGTCGTAGCACTAGCTTGTACTGGTAGAAAATTGTAGATTGTGATGTTCGGATGATCGTACATTTTCCAATTATTCAATAATGGTATAGAGGCATTTTCCAATTATTCAATGAAGGAATAAAGGGGGTGTTCAAATGCCAGCTGCGCTTCAGCACGAACAAGTGCACCTTTCTTTTATCATTTCAACACTGGATTATACCTTCAGCTTGTTGTAGTCTCTTTTTGATTATATACATGTTCTTGAATAATTTTATTTAGAGTTAGACCAAGGATTTGTATAAAATGTCATATAAAATGTAAATAACAACAGACAAAACATGAGCCAGTGGCGGATCCAGGGAGAGGGTTCCGAGGGTTGGATTCCCCCATTTTTTTGGACGATCAATGCATTTGAATGGGAACATATAGTTGGAACTCCCCCCCCCCCCCCCGGGTAAGGAACCCCCCTTTTCAAATGGTTGGATGCGCCACTGTGAGCTGTCTCTGATTTCAGAGTTCTTTTACGGACATTCTCATTCACCCATCTCCTACTCCTGAAACCTTTGTAACAGATCATTAATAATATAATTCTAGTAGGTAGAAATTCTCACCATAGTTACAGTAAACACAAAAAGAAGCAATATGAAAAAGGGTAATTATATGTCATAACATGACTGCTTACAAGTGCTTCTCTCCGACCTCTAGGGGACATACATTTGTGCATGTATGCACAATAGGCCGTTTTAAAAGACATAATTCTGTTGAGAAATACAGTACCTTTGTTGTTAACATCCAATTTAACACAGAAGCAAGTATAGATGTAAACATTTCCATCACGTTTTCTCAGAAAATTCGAGATCAAGGAAGTTAATTTATGTTAATTTGATCCCGCCCATAATGACAACATTTGGATGCATCTAGTGACCGTAGTGGTATTTTAAAACGATGATAATAGCACACGATATCAATTTACAAGCACTTTTTTTTTTAAAGAACACCAAACAAACTATACTTAAATGAAATAATTACGTTTCATAGCTGAAATCGACAAAATGAGATACTTTATTGATTTTATCTAAGCCCATCCTACTTTGCACTGACGCGGAACCATTTTGGACAGGTCGGCCTGAAACATTCATCAAAATAGCAACAACCAAAGCACCTTTCACCATATTATTTGAACTGTTCACTTATCAAACACATTTATTTCATATTATTAAAGTTTTTTCACATAATTCCTCATTTTGAAGGAGGAGATTGAACTCAAAGATGGGGGTTTGGACAGCCTTTTTGGGCGGGATTATGGCGATGATCAGTAGAAAATATGCATAGTCAATTTAGCTGTAAATAATGCGTATTGTAACGATATTAATTGATTTCTTGATCTGAACTGACATAATATTACATATAAAAGTATCATTATCATGCAAATATATATATTATACTTACAATAGGCTGACTTTAATCTTGATGCGACACGAATTTAACTGTTAATGGATGACATAAAACGACAAACGAGATGCATCACGGTTAATCTCGCCAAAATCTCGTATACGCAGCTTTTTATATACAGCCAATGCAAACTGCTCGCGAGATTCCAATCCTTCTCACTATACAAATCCTTGAGTCAAAGTTATATTTAATTTATTTACTTTTTAATTCATGATTGTATATTTCTGTAAAAGTCAAAGTAACAGTAATTTTTTAATTATTATTTTTTTTTTTTTTTAATTCATTTCAATCATATTCTTTTATTAACTATTTTACTTAGAGGGTTTTAATAAAACAAGATTACTTCGTTTTATTCTTCGCAATCTGTTTGTATAACCTCTTTAAAATATATTCTTTTATCACATATCATTTATTTATTTTTTACGTCATACTTAATTTTGTCATATCTATTTTTAAAAGATATGTTTTTTGGTTTGTTTTTTTGGGTTTTTCTTTTTACTACTTATGTTAATATTTTTTTTATGATGTGTAATATCCGGATAATTTTAAACATTTTTAACATTTTATTATGTTTTTATTTTGTATTTGTTAAATAGATATATATTTGTATATATAGTGTCTCATAAGCCTTTCTAGGCTGGGTATTTGTCTTATTTTATTATTGTGCAATGTATATTATATAAACTGTATAAACAATCTGTAGACAAGTATGTGACACTTTAATAAAATAAATTATTATTATTATATATTTAAGTTAAACCACTTCTTAATCAGTTTATCAAATATTATGGATTCGTTAACTAACCATTTTATTTATTATCTTTCAAACGAAGTTTTTTGAAAATATACCTGTAATCAAGACAGAAACAGATAATATAGATCTATGAGTTAGATTGGTATATATATTTTATTTTTAAAGCTTTTATCAGTGTTGCATATTTCAAACTAAGTATATGAGGGGAAAGATCGACATTCATACGAAACGTTTTTGGGCATGGCTTTTCTGATGAAATAAATATCGTTTTTTCATTGGTCAATAATAAAATCTATTTAAATACGACCAATGGACAATACACGTGGAAGTATTGTAATACACATCTACAAATATTTATGAATGGAATAATTACATATCAATGTCAATAATTGGTCACGGAAAGAAAGAGCATATATGTATAATATCACTATAGAATAATTTTGAAGTGCTTGACCTTAAGAATTTGACAGGTTTCTACGCTGCAATACTGCAAAAACGTGTATTCCTCGATTCCCTGATAGACATTCATTAAAATTCAGGGAAATCTCTGTTGGACAAAATGAAATCAATGATCACTACTTGTTATGTCCCTATTGATGCGCGAAGTCTGCTCTGAAAATCTTATATTTTGAAATTGCGATTTAAAAATTAATTCCGCAATTCCGATACTGAAGCTTGCTATCTTTTTGTCAGTGCAAATAAGATAATTATACCAAAAAGTAAACACGTCTTTATTTATATCAAATTTAAATTGTGTCAATTGAATTACTTGTGCAGGAAAGGCAGTTACAACATGTTTTGATTTTAGTTTTGTCTTCGAATAAAGAGTGAGTTTTTGTACTTACTAAACATACCTTTATTGTACTCTAATTTATGAGTTACATAGATTACAATACTTGTCAATCATTACCTAGAGAAGTGAGAGAGACGTTAATAAACACATGACTGCATTTCGTAAATATATTGATCAACGCACACCTGCTATACTAAACAAAAGTCAACAGGTAAACAGAGTTAACAGAAGTGTGTGTGTAAATTGAACAGGTCGAGAACTCTAGATTTTCTTACGTCAGAATATATTTGCATAGTAATTTCCAAAACACAAGGCCAATATGGCCTTGAAAAACTGACCAATAGACTCAATGAACTACAATGCATTGTGGGCTACTACGAGTACACTACTGCCTTTAAAAAACACATGGAATTAGTGGGAAAACAGTCAACTAATATATGGGGCCTAATATATTGTCTGGGACTCTCATTACCAATGATTTTATTCTGCAAATATATTTAATGTAAAATATATAACGTAATCTTCAATTTGCATGCTCAGATTAAAAAAAATATTGTTTACTGGCTTCACGATTCGACTTTCTTTTTCGCCTTGCAAAAGTAGTTGAACCGGTATTTTGTGCATTGTTATGAATTGAACCTGCATTAATTTCACGAAATATCTAATGTAGTGGCCACTGACCAGTAAGAAAATAATTTGAGCTCTTTTAAACCTGTATCATGTCATTCCAAGATCTTTTCTGCCTAGAAAAACAAGAAAACTTTCATTGAAACACTTCTTTCTGTACTGAATGTGTATTTGTTTTTTATCAGGACCTGAACTAAAAGTAAGAACATCATAAGATTCAGTATGCTAAAAATAAGTGTTATGAAAGCGACAGGGGCGGATACAGCCATTTAAAAAAAGGGGGTCCTAACCCTGGACAAAAGGGGAGGGGTTCCAACTACTGTCCCCATCCAAATGCACTGATCGTCCAAAAAAGGGGGTCCTTCCCCGGGAACCCCCGCTCCCTGGATGCGCCAATGAGCGGGTACGGTATATATCACAATACATTTGTTAGATAGTTTCATCCATCGATAATATCCGTTTGTTGCTGATTTTATCACAAAATATACCTCAGAGGTTTTTTATCGTTCGGCTGCTGTCCTGTTGACATATGTAAAATATCTCCGACATTAAAAGTCGCTGGATCATAGTTGGTGCCGTATTACCTTTTTTTTCTTTTCTAAAACGTGCTTTGGATATAGAAATAAGAAGATGAGGTATGAGTGCCAAATGAGACATCTTTCCAACAAAGACATAATTTAGTAAAGTAAGCAGTCATAGGGTAAATCCTGGAAAGTAAGCTATAAA
The DNA here is from genome assembly GCF_963676685.1 of Mytilus edulis. NCBI lineage: Eukaryota > Metazoa > Mollusca > Bivalvia > Mytilida > Mytilidae > Mytilus > Mytilus edulis. The sequence goes on along the minus strand of NC_092353.1, from coordinate 60,628,508 downwards.
TGACCCAAAAGTTACACGTGTAAAACAATCCAGAAAAAAAAACACAAAAAAAAACCCAAAATAAACGGCCCGATTAAATATATAAAAGGAGAAGAAATCTATCCCATACAATATATATATATTGTATAGGAGCCTGTATTTCAGTGGTTGTTGTTTGTTTATGTGTTACATATTTGTTTTTCGTTCTTTTTTTTTATATAAATAAGGCCGCTAGTTTTTCTCGTTTGAATTGTTTTACATTGTCATATTGGGGCCTTTTATAGCTGACTATGCGGTATAGGCTTTGCTCATTGTTGAAGGCCGTACGATGATTTCTAATGGTAATGTCTGTGTCATTTTGGTCTCTTGTGGGCAGCTGTCTCATTGGCATCATATCTCATCTTCTTTTTTATTATAGATCCAACGCTGCAATTTTCACAAAACATATCAAATTTTCCGACTTGTCGCACATACATATGGATAACATCATTACAGCTTTTTTCCTAATGCATGTAGAGCAAAACTTTGGTTACCTTGCTTGCTTTGTTTGTATATTGTACAAAATATAAAATATACAAGTTAAACTATGCCTATATATATATTGTTAAAAGATGTCAGTCTTATTTTCAAAGCTTGTATAAACAACTATACAAACAAAGCAAGCAAGTCAACCAAAGTTTTACTTTGCAGGTTTAAGAAATCAGCTGTAATGATTTTATTCAGTTTGGCAAATGTCCGGGGCCCGTTAAAAAACGAACAAACTGAAACAACAGTTGCTGACTTCACTACCTTCAAAACAAAGGGAACAGTTTGGAAGTCCCATGAACTGAAATGTGACAAAAATAAATACTTATTGATTTTGTTAACACTGCCATGTATGTAAATATTTCTTCGCCTATTTTACGAACACAAAATTCAAGGATCACACATTTGCCTTTAATTATCTATACGAAAATTGCTGTACTCGTGAATATAAGCACCGGCTGTTCTCGACGGCTTACTTTACACTAGTAAGTTTGTCTCATGGGTAATTGTCTTTCTTCGCTGTTGTTTAGTTGCTGTCTGGTGGACAAATACATGAAATCTCTGTGCCATCATCAAACATGTTAATGGCTATATATGGCGTAATTCAAACCCTTTTTCTTCGCATAGAAACAACTCTTCGTTAATCTGAGCATGGATGTAATACTTTATATCACGAACTATAAATGAGGATAAACAAAATGAAAAACTAAGCGAAATTGTGAATCCCGCATTGCACGAAAAAATGTGTTGTATTTCAGTAAATTACACGTGTTCTTGATTGTAAACACGTAGTAGTCCGTCATTCATTGTGACTCATTTAGTGGATTGGTCAAAAACATAGGTAAAAATAAATTTGCTCACATGTAAATAAACAATTACATGTGCGAGAACATAAGTATGCTAATTTATGCATTTCCATATTATAAGGTAGTGGTCCCGACCTGTTGAACACTTTCAAAGCTTCGGCGGTTTATCTTTACTTATTGTTATTTCATTGATTGTTGCAAAATGGTTTTAGATTTTAAAAGAATATTATTGAGCAAATTTGGAGAGGAATTTATGACTCTTGGGTCGTGTATACACGTACATATTACCCTGAGAGGACATATAGAGAATATATAGTGTATTCATGTTTATTGAAACAAGAAATGCTTGGTGTTCCGAAATGGAAGGACAAAACTAACAGAAGAAGAAGAAGAAAGACCAAGCAATTCAAATTGCAAGCATCATTTGTATTTTTGAAAATGAACTGTTCATGCATTATTTTCAGAAAGATAGGACTGTCTGAAATTGTTGTCGTGTGATTTTATTAAACGTTAAAATTAAAAAGTTAAATTTTTTTTTAACCCCGCTGTATTTTTGCGACTTTTCCAATTAAGAAGCCTCTTTTGTATGATTTTTTATTTTAACTTTTGTGTATATTTGGGAGTAAAGAATGACATCCACTGAATATCAATAAACTAGTATACATTTTGTTAAGGGGCCAGCTGAAGCACAGGCGCTGTCAGGCGCGTGTTTCTCGCTGCATCAAAGACGCACTGGTGGATTCGGAGGTTGTCTGCTCTTTGGTCTGGTTGTTGTCTCTTTGACGCCCATTTTCCATTTCTAATCTCAATTTTACTTTTATAGCGATTCACTTTGGATTTTTTTTTCATTCTTGAAATAAGAATGTATTTGACTTAAGAAGGAGCAGATTACCAGACATGGAAATAACTTATGCTATTCAGAAGACCAAAAAGAAGAGGAGAGTATTCCATCTTTTTTTTGCGGAGTGTCTATTCGTACGGCTTGCCGGACGATTAGTTGAAACTCTCTATTTCTCCGGCCTTCTGTTTGTGGATGCGCAAATCTTCACTATCAATAAAAATGTCATGTGACACTGAAAGTGTCCCCGATCTGTGTCGGATTACAAACGCGCGTATGCAATGGACATTTAAGAATTTGGAGATCGTGATTTACATTTTAAGATGTCTTAAAGAAAACCCAAGAACCATGTGATCGCTTAAAAACGTTTATGTATTAGTGACTACAGAACTATAGCGTATAAAGTATACATGTAAACTGAAAGGAATAAACCTGACAACTGAAATTTCTCATTATTCCATGGAGGAAAAATTCAATTCGGATAATAACTAAATCTAATATGCTTGGATGCTTTATTTTTTTTATGTTCTACTACAACGGAGGTCTATGAACATGCACTGATATACCTTGACTCGGAATATTATACCAAGGTTGGGGTAACCCCCCTTTTTTTTCCTTTTTGTAAAACTTAATACATTATTTTCTGCTTTTTTTTCTTTTGAAACTACAATCTTACTTTTGGGGACGGTTGCACATTCCAATCGTTTTCTCTTGTTTTCTGAGATAAAAAGCCCCGAGCATTCTAAATTAAATAAAAACAAATCGTGTCTAAAAATCATTTGACGATCTGATTTGAACCAAACTTCAAGAAAACAAAAAAATCAGAATTTTCTTTTGAAATCATAGATGTATATTGAAGCCAATTATCAGTGGTCAGACTCTTGACCTTACGTGAAATCAAGGAATTGTATATATAATAGGTAGAACAAATAAACAGATTAGTCTTTTTTCGCCTTTAGAATAAAACAAATCTAAATTGTAGTGTATGCATTTGCATTTTGATTTGTTTTAGTGAATGAATAGAAATATTTTGCACAATTATTTGCCAAGTCTTAAAGGGAAACTTCGCAAAAAAATCAAAAATTGATATTATGTCCATTCTGTATAAAAATGCTCAAATTTATAGATATTAAAGTTTTATAACGCTAAATAAGAGATCACCATCGATTTTCAATTTTGAGTATCAGTTCTCTACTCTCCGCCATCTTGTCACCTTCTCCGATGAAAAATCACGATATGTCAATAAACCACAAAGGAACAAAACTACAGTAAACGATGTAGTCGTAATTGCGTGTCGATATCTTGTCAATCGTACGGTTGTTTTATCTGACTGACTAACTTGATACGGAAAATGGTCTTATATTTTTAAATAACCATATAGTCTGTTATTTTTAAACTGATAATATTGTAATTAGTTAAAAAGTCAAAGTTCAAATCATAAAATGATAAATAAGTGTTCCGTGGAAATTGTTTTCGAAAATCTAATTCGTTCATAATTCTTTCAAGTAATAAACTTTATTTAAATAAATTCGGATCTTCCCTCATCTGATCACCAGCATGGCTAAAGGTATTACTCCCAAAGGTATTGGAAGGGGTGTAAGGTGACACGTCCAGGTATTCAATCGATTTCCTGTCCGGCGGGCTTGCAAGTTCATGCATCGTTTCACTTCTGTAGGTATTGATCAGTGAACACGACCGTTACTTATAACTTTCCATTTTGAACTATCAGGTGCATGTATAATATACATTTTTGTCTTGCGTGTCCGAAAGTGATATAATATACTAGTCATTACTGAACTCATACGCTTGTTTATAAATAACATTTCTGGTGTAAAGAATATTATTTATAAAAAAAAAATAATACAAAAAAAAATAATTGAAGAAATACAAATCTATTTACATATTTTTCCAAGGGTTAATTTGGGAAAATGTAATATATACTCGTTGTCAATAGTTTAGGACAGATTGAAACATACCAGAATTATTGATCTAAAAAAATGTGCGCACTTGTCGACGATTCGTGTATACATACGCCTGGTAGAAAGTTACGGAACTATAGTCAGTAGCGCTATTTAAAATATGTATACATGTATACATTGAACATAAGAAAGAAACATACATTTTGTGTAAATTGTGGTAAAAGTTTTGTAAATAGACTAGTCCACGTATGCCAACAGTATGTAATCAACGAATTCGATAGACTATTGTATACCAAAAGAAGAAGAAGAAAAAAAAGAAACAATTTGATTTAAATACAGGTCAATTTATAACTTGCTTTGGTTCATCGAAGTTAAGAACATAGTAAACTCACAGATTTATATATCAATTAAATTGTTCTCGAATAAAGGACGAAATTCGTCATCATCACAATTGTTCCAACATTCATGTAAAATATATGCAACTGGACGTACACTAATAATCCCCAAGGAATGTGAATATTTTCTAGGAAAACTATTGAGTATCAATTTCGGGATTTATTTTCTTTCTTGATATTCAATGACAGCAATTTAAAGAATAAACTGCTTGTCGGATATTTGTCCGCTTTAGGGGTATTCTTGCAAGTTGAACAGACTTATAATAACATTCAAAAATAGGGAAAGATAACATTAAATTCGTTGTCTTTTAATTTTAAACATCGTTGATCAAATAGTTATTTAAGTATATATATACGTTGGGGAAGACGATTATTATAGTTGTCTCAGATTTTAATAAGGACGTTCCCGATTATGAATAAATTTGGTTGACGTTTATCACACTTGAAAAGAATATCTATTCGTAATTTTTCGATTCCATTACAAAAATATTTTTTTCTTTATTCGTACATATTATATTCCGCTTCGGTAGAGTTATCTTCAGATAGTTTCATATATTAATTAATACATGGCTTTCAAAAGTCTAAATGTAAGTGTTCTCGTACATTTTTTCGCCTAATAAAGACAAATAAAAATGATTTAGTAAAGCTATTTCTAATTTCTAAGTCCCCCCTTTTTATGAGACATAAATCAAGGACAAGACTTGTATATCATTTCATTCTGACATATGAATTAAGTTTCCCGTCTTTAACCGAAAATTGTGTATTTCTTAGTAAATTAACTTATTTGAATTCAAATAAATAATAGCACCAAATATAATTAAATAATTCCACGGCGACCAATTTTTATTTGTCACCAACTTGAATATGTATTTTTAATGTGTGTATTAAATGCTACCACTGATCCGAATAGACAGTCACACCTGGCAAGGTGTGCCCTAGAGGCGTGGTTAAATACCGAAGTGCAAATAACAATTTACCTTTCAACAAGCCATCTACGAGTATTGCCACAGAACCGCGAATACACACATCGTATAAACCTAGCCATAGCAGAGATAGTAAAAGGTCAATAATAGTACACCAACATATTGTCTTTACAGATTATTGTACTTTAATTTGTTCACCTTATCAGTCCGAAAATGCATTTATTAAAAATAAATTTATAACTTTTTGTGTTGTCTACAAAAATAATTCGAATATATACGTTTAACATAGATAATTTATCTCACGAATGAGTACAATTGAACGTCTGTGCGTTTTATCTTCTTATTATCGGATGGTTATTAGATAAAGCATAAGTCATCGGCGCGCTTACGATTACGTTAAAATATGATTAAAAACCAAGACTTTTAATGATTGTATTTTAAATCCCGGCATGCAAAAATCAGGAGAAAACGTCACGACCTACAGGAAGTAGTTGATATTTTTTCATTAATTATTGAATTTCTCCTTTATTACTGCACATATAGCGATAAAACTTTGTGAATATATATATTATGTCATAATGAACATATTTAAACCATAAGTAAAAAATCGTGAATTTTCCCTTTAAGTAACTAATTCAAAAGTGTACTTGCTGCATAGATGTTGATATATACGATTTAGACAATATTTCTCATAACTACTCAGCATTTATTTATCTCCTTAAATCACGATGTTATATCTTCAGCATTATAATTTTGGCCGGACTAAAAATACAGTAAAAATGCTACTTGTCCAGCTATAGTCACTGCTCTTTTTTGTTAATTGTAAATAATGTTTTCAAATGAATTATTTTAAAATTATTTTAACGTGAATTGGCTCGAGAACCGTTAATAGAAAACGTATAAGAGGGTATGAATGAGTTTACCACAGAATACAGGATGGACAACAGATGGAAATTTCCTATACCCATGCCAGCTAGTGTAAGTAGCAAAACTTACGTACTAGATTTTTCATAACGTGTAGACGTTGGTTTTCCCGTTTGAATGGTTTTACACTAGTAATTTTGGGGCCCTTTATAGCTTGTTGTTCGGTGTGAGCCAAGGCTCCGTGTTGAAGGCCGTACTTTAACCTATAATGGTTTACTTTTTAAATTGTTATTTGGATGGAGAGTTGTCTCATTGGCACTCACACCACATCTTCCTATATCTATGAGGGTCTGAATGGGGTTTAAAGAATGAAAAAAGTGTAGAATAGAAGGGCGAAAAAAGTAGACTTAAAATGACTTGTCAAGGTGATGTATGTTCTACCCGCTCAGTAATGGAAGAAGTCTAGATAGTTTTCAAGTTCATCAAATCAAGCAACGTTTCACTAAAATTGATGAGAATATTAAAAAAAAATACTCTTATTTTTAGAGGGTTGAATATTCAGCGTACAATGTTGAAGTCAGGTTAAAAGCTGTGAATGACATAAGATCGTAAATTGGTTTTAACTCGTTAATAAATTTACATTTTTGGCACCGAAATACAGTATCAAGTATTGTATAGGATGTATGCCATAATAATGTTATAGTAGTCCCAATAAAGTGAAAAAGTTCGAAGATACTTTTTGTTGAGCAATTATAAACTGAGATTTATCTCTTTTTTGAAAAGTTTTTTTTAAATGCTTTTTTCTAACGTATATTTTTGTTTTTTACCTAACTTGACCAACGTTCAAAAACTTGTCTTCTTGTAACCAACATGGCTTAATACCATGACGTAATTACCAGGGTATTGTAAAAGTGACATATTCGGGTATTCTAACGGTCGACTTCCTATCAGACTTATTTAACTCAATACGCAATGAACATGGTCAATGAATCACGTGCGTGATCTGGAGTGGACCAGGTGTGCACAGGTAAAATTTACAAAATATACCATACCAGTTTAAAACTGTACGTGATGTACGGCCTGTGTACAAAATTAAACAAAATTTAAGAGTGGTTATAAGAATATAGACCAAATCCCCATGTTATCTAATTTCAATTTTACTTTCATTTATATCTCAGCACCTGTTATTACGTTTTATATACATTTTTTGGTCCCGTTATTTTTTAATCAGTTCGTTCCGTTAATACCCTCACATATGCGACTTCCGAAAACAGTGCTATATTTCAAAATGAAGTTTTTTTTATAATAGTTTATTTATTTTACATGTGGAAAAAACTTAGCAAACTTCGGACTAAACAAGTGCAAAAAATATACTGTGCAAGTTTGCTTTCGTCTAACAAGATAAGAGAACTGAAGAAAAAAAAAACTGTCATACAAAAAAAAGCACGCTCAAATCAAAAGAGAGAAAAATAAGTAAGTAAAAGTAAACTGAATCCAGAAAACTTAAATTAATGTATTTTATTGTATAGCTCCTTCCTTTATCCAAATGATATCAGATAATTCAAATTATTTCGTAAGATTAACCTTTCCGATCTCAGTAATATTTATTATAGTAGTATCAGCTAAAATCTAATGCCAAACGCTAGTAAGTAAAAATAATATACAGGTACACCTTTTATTTGGTCATGGCTTTCAAGTGTCAAAATATAAGTGTTCCCGTACATATTTTGCTTATATAGGACAATTAAAATGCTTTTGTGAAACTAGAGTTATATTTTCCCTTTTTATAAAACATATATAAATGATAAAAGTGTCCCCCCAAAAGGTGACTAGGGGAATAGAAATACGGTCACTTGGTCTTCTCTTGACCGGCAGTATGACCCTTGCCGAAGTGGGACGTCCGTTTGGCTGTGTGGGATGTATCAAGTTTGCAGTCACGTCCGGTCAGAATGAGGAAGTTAAATCTAATGCCTCGTGTAAAGAGAGTGCCACGCTCGTTGCACGTAAAGAACCCTTGCAACAACTCTTTGAGTGGTCCGTATATAGGTGCCCTGTTGCAAGGCAAAATTTCTGTCCCTATCCAATATACCCTCATTTTTCATTGGCAGTCCAAATTTCCCTGATCATCATCCCAGATTTTGACTATTGAACGTGTAGCTTTATATTAGTTGTTACATAAATATCGATAGCATCTACGTTGTCGCTACGTAGCAGCTACAATATTGAACTCAACCCTGGTCTCGTCCTGAATATGCATGAAAAATTTGCCACTGGACGTTATGCAACCAACAATAAGTCATTGTATATCATATCATTCCGACAACTAAATAGAGTTTAACCGGTTCATTTCTTAGTTTTGAAACTTATTTAAATTCGAATAAAATAAAAATAATAGCACCAAATATAAATAAATAAATCCACGGCGACTCACTTGTGTCTGTCAACACCTTCAAAATGTATTTTAAATTTGTGTATAAAACGCGACCTCCTGTCATATAATCCGTGTTATTAAATAGAGCATTATTTTATGTAATTGTTTATATATTCTCTGTAACTATGTAACTTGTAGTTTATGAGAAATAAAATTCATTCATTCATTCATTAGTCATCGGCGCGCTTACGATTACGTCAAAAAAATGTTTAAAAACCAAGACTTTTTTAAATGATTGTATTGTAAATTCCAGAAGGCAAAAACCAGGAGAAAACGTCACGACCTACAGGACCCAGTTGTTCAGTCAATTACGTAACGTTCACAACTTTTAATTTTTAAATTTATAGAAAATATAGAAAAGTAATATTACTTAATTGTTTGAATTCAGTATCAACATATTTTAAAAACGCTCAGTAAGAACAAGGTGGTTTAAAATAATCAGATATCTCTCTGTCAGAGTCTCATGCACTGATTATCTAAGTTAACCATTTGAGAATACACCAATACCTTGAAATTTCTTTACACAAGGACACCTGTGGGACCGTGATGACATGTTTATTAGAGTACATCCGAGGTATAACCTTGCAGGCTTTTTTTTCTAGAAAGGTTCACATAATGTCTCTGATAGGCTAGTCTACATATATAAAACGAGAGAGCATAGTGTTATATAACGAAAACAGCTGGGAAAATAAAGTAGCGGATTTAAGGGGTTTATGTTGCTAACATAATTGTAAGTTTTAGCAGGTCGGCTAGAGTTACGCAAGTTTTCGATATTCATCTGATCATGTCGCACTTGCAACGTATTCAGCGAGTGCAACGTACTGTCGATATTCGAAACTGCGAGTTAACTCACTTGAGGTGAATCATTTCGGGGCCACTTTGTATAAAAAATTATTTTATCATTTCTAGTCTGTTAGTTATCTCATTGCCAATCATGCCACATCTCCTTATTTTTAAATGTGCTTTAAGTAATGCTTCAGTCGAGTTCTTCGTTTTAAAACAACTTTGAATAGTATTTTGCATATATTTCAATATGTTTTACCTATATTTATTTATTCTTATATATATGATATATGCTGTTCACTTTGTTATTTACCTGCATTATTTCTGTTAATGATTAACAGAAATAATCATTAACAGAAATAATGCAGGTAAATAACAAAGCGAACAGCATTTATATCACACAGATTAAAGACACCAATTGCAAGGAAGCATAAGCTGTTTATATAAATTAACCTTCTATTGATTTGTACTATAAGCAAAGATGTAGCAAGTTTTGTTGTTCAGGTCAAAAAGGGGGAAAGGAAAGGAATTCACAAATGAAACTCATCAGGGACTTAAAGAGAGGAAACAACTAATAGAAATCCACATTAAAAAACATCTAATTCGTGTATATATCTTATTGTTATAGATAATGAAGCTTACTGTTCGGTGTGAGCCAAGGCTCTGTGATAAAGGCCGTTCTTTAACCTATAATGGTTGACTTTAATAAATTGTTATCTTGATGGAGAGTAGTCACACCACATCTTCCTAAATCTTTATCCAACTGACAGTTACTAAGAAATACTGGGGAAATTGACTCGGTAGGCAACAGAGTCCTTGTTGAAAATGTTATGTCGGCAAACGTGTACAGCACTGGGTTGATCCAGGAATACTATAGCAAGTAGTTGTATTTTTCCACGGTTTACTGGTGTATATTATAAACAATTGAAGATGTGGTATGTGTGCAAATTAGTCAAACTGTCCAAGACAAAATGTAGTTTTAGTGGTCAATTATAGGTTACAGTACTGTCGTCAATAGGACTAACATGGCCCAGCTAGACCATTCTAAACTATACAAAGAGGCAAACCCATATCCAACGGTCAAATGTATATAGAGATTCTTACATAGTTACTCGTGGATTATCGGATTTATCCAATCGAGATACTTAAATTATCAATTTTAAAGTCCGAGCCGCCTCGGCGAAATTTTATAATTTAACTATGGAGATTGGATAAATCCGATAATCCACGAGTAACTATGTAAGAATCTGTTTCTTTAATGATTAAAAAGACATTTTCTTTTTTTGTTAACCGAAAATCCCCTTCGAGTGCCTTTCACATTGCACAATGATGTCAATTTCATTAACACCTGTTTCATATTTTGATTAATCCACTTAGCTAAAAAGGTCATGACCCTTAAAATCATCCAAATTGAATGATCTTTTGAGATCACCAGCAACCACACGTTGATTAAATTTTTTTATACAATGGGTTCGGAAAGGGATAAATTTTCTTTAGAGTTACAGAAATAAATATATACATCTCCATGCCTTATATATCAAGTACTGTAGTACGCCGCTAGATTAAAACTGACTGATGATTGCCAATGAGACAACTATCCACAAGAGACCAAAATGACAGACATTAACATTTAAAGGTCACCTTCAACAATGAGCATAGCCCATACCGCAGAGTCGGCTATAAAAGGCCCTGATAAGACAATGTAAAACAATTCAAACGAGAAAACTAACAACCTTAGGCAGCAACCATTTGATTTGGGGGGGGGGGGGGGGGGGCCTTTGGATTTTTTTTCTGAACAATTATTTTTTTCGCCTTTTGGGAAAAAAAGAACCAATCTATTTCTTTGGCGACATGTCGAAAACATTTTTTTCTTTCAATTTTAGCCTATATATAGTGGCAGCTTTTTTTCCAAAAAATCCATAGCACCACGGTCCCCCGCCCTCCCCCGAAAATCAAATGGTTGCTGCCTTATTTATGTAAAAAAAATATTTTTTTGTTATCATGAAACAGTAAAATGAATTTCGGGAGTTGGACAATGACATATTTTCTGCCTTATTGATCACAAGCAAGCTAGGTGTATGTCAATGCAGGGGATCGTCCATTGTGCAATATTAACGTGCACTTGCGTAGTCAGTATGGAATTGTGTTTATTCTACATCTAGATGAGACAATTGATCAAAATTGAGTTAAATTCATAATAAAGAAATAAATTAGTTTATATATCTGACAATTAACTAATACAAACAAATAAGCACAATGATATGTAAATTAAACTCACAACAAAAACAATAAAAAATAACAAAACAAACATGAACTTTTCTTTGGTAAAATACGGAACACTGATATACGGTGCAACTTCTAACTTCCAACAATTTGAAGCTACCCTGTTAAAAATCAGTTCAAAATTGAGGGAGGGTAGGAGGGGACCTGATCCCGAAATCCCGAGCTTGAAAACACGAAATCCCGGGCTCAAAAACACGAAATTCGAGAAAAGAATTCCCGGATCCCGAAATCCCGAGCTTAAAAACACCGGATCCCGGAGTCCCGATAAAAGTCCTATCCCCCCTCAAAACTCGATGTTAAATACGATAACTGTTGCAGGAAGAATAATAGTGTGTGGCAAGGAGCATGCTCACAATCAGTAATTAAATACTGAGCACACAATGTTGATATTTAACACAGTGTACAAGCGGACAGTGACACAAAACGGAAGTTGCTGATCTGTCCGACGGCGATCGGCTCGTTGTTTTTCAAAAAAATATAGAATATCAACACAAAGTGTCCCATAATGGATTGTTCAGCAGCTCAAGGTAAGTGAATAACTACAATGATGTATTTTTGACCATTTAAAGCTTATTTTATGCTTTTAGCATCAACCGTCTTTTTAAAATAACTCCTGATCATGAAGAGGGGTCAAAATTTTGCGATTTTTCGAGTCATGAATCTTAACAAAACTCCGAAAATTCAAACATTTTCAAGATTTTTAATCGATACATAGTTGAATAATCATATTCCGCATACACACACAAAAGTTGGTTCATTTTTTTTTATTATATTGTCACAATTGAATCTTTTCTATTCAAAGTGTACTGTCCGCCTCGTTGCCACCGTATGTTTTCATACTGTCCGATTCGTTGGTCATATTCATGATCGATATCTTAAGCAAAAGTAAGATTGAAACATGCAATTTATCCACATTTAAACTTTATTCAACACAGATACTGTCTATGATTATATATGGAAAATATTTATAGATTATATATTCAGCTTGGATCTCGTGTCAATTAAAGGGGGACATTGGTCACTCTTCCAGAACCTTTACTCATGTCTGCTGCTCGTATTCATCGTTTGCGGACCTTGTTGTTAGATTCTAACTAGGGTTCCCAACCCCGGACCCCCGAGCGCCTGGATCCGCAACTGCCTAAGCGATTACAAATACATGTATTAAGTAACGTGAATGTATTCATATTAATTTATTTAATCGATGATTTGTACATATAAGAATTGAATAATAACTCATACAGAATAAATGCAAGTTATGATAAAAAATTTAACAAGAAAGGCTTCACCGCATACTTCATGTTAAATGTGTGTATATAAGTATTCTTACCTCTACTAAGGCAATAGGAAAACAAACTCATGGACCATTCAAGTACACCGTAACTTTTCAATTGATTCTTTTTGACTTGAATTCCAAGCCATGAGATTTGTTTGATTATTGGTGAAATAAGACGCAAACTGGGTGTAAGAAACTATTGTTTTGATTTTCTGTGTCAAACGTTTATAAATATAAAAAAGAAGATTTGGTGTAATTGCCAATGAGACAACTCTAAACAAGAGAACAAATTAAATGACACAGAAATGAACAACTATAGGTCACCGTACGGCCTTCAACGATGAGCAAAGCCCATACCGCATAGTCAGCTATAAAAGGCCTAGAAATAACTTTTGTTGCATGGTTGTATTTTTCATGAAAAGTTATTACCCCTATTTATGTTTTTGAGTGATAAAAATAACAATGTTCCACATGAATGTATGAATAAATATACCATAAAAATCACCTACGTGCCCCATTTTCCTAAAACAAACTAGAGAAACGTATATTAAATTTTCATGTGCATGCATTAACAATGCTTTTTATATGTAATAATCAGTAACATTTTATAAATGTTGATATTTCCTAGGAAATCGGTCATGAATGTGGATAAATTGCATGTTTCAATCTTACTTTTGCTTAAGATATCGATCATGAATATGACCAACGAATCGGACAGTATGAAAACATACGGTGGCAACGAGGCGGACAGTACACTTTGAATAGAAAAGATTCAATTGTGACGATATAATAAAAAAAAATGAACCAAACTTTTGTGTGTGTATGCGGAATATGATTATTCAACTATGTATCGATTAAAAATCTTGAAAATGTTTGAATTTTCGGAGTTTTGTTAAGATTTATGACTCGAAAAATCGCAAAATTTTGACCCCTCTTCATGATCAGGAGTTATTTTAAAAAGACGGTTGATGCTAAAAGCATAAAATAAGCTTTAAATGGTCAAAAATACATTATTGTAGTTATTCACTTACCTTGAGCTGCTGAACAATCCATTATGGGACACTTTGTGTTGATATTCTATATTTTTTTGAAAAACAACGAGCCGATCGCCGTCGGACAGATCAGCAACTTCCGTTTTGTGTCACTGTCCGCTTGTACACTGTGTTAAATATCAACATTGTGTGCTCAGTATTTAATTACTGATTGTGAGCATGCTCCTTGCCACACACTATTATTCTTCCTGCAACAGTTATCGTATTTAACATCGAGTTTTGAGGGGGGATAGGACTTTTATCGGGACTCCGGGATCCGGTGTTTTTAAGCTCGGGATTTCGGGATCCGGGAATTCTTTTCTCGAATTTCGTGTTTTTGAGCCCGGGATTTCGTGTTTTCAAGCTCGGGATTTCGGGATCAGGTCCCCTCCTACCCTCCCTCAATTTTGAACTGATTTTTAACAGGGTAGCTTCAAATTGTTGGAAGTTAGAAGTTGCACCGTATATCAGTGTTCCGTATTTTACCAAAGAAAAGTTCATGTTTGTTTTGTTATTTTTTATTGTTTTTGTTGTGAGTTTAATTTACATATCATTGTGCTTATTTGTTTGTATTAGTTAATTGTCAGATATATAAACTAATTTATTTCTTTATTATGAATTTAACTCAATTTTGATCAATTGTCTCATCTAGATGTAGAATAAACACAATTCCATACTGACTACGCAAGTGCACGTTAATATTGCACAATGGACGATCCCCTGCATTGACATACACCTAGCTTGCTTGTGATCAATAAGGCAGAAAATATGTCATTGTCCAACTCCCGAAATTCATTTTACTGTTTCATGATAACAAAAAAATATTTTTTTTTACATAAATAAGGCAGCAACCATTTGATTTTCGGGGGAGGGCGGGGGACCGTGGTGCTATGGATTTTTTGGAAAAAAAGCTGCCACTATATATAGGCTAAAATTGAAAGAAAAAAATGTTTTCGACATGTCGCCAAAGAAATAGATTGGTTCTTTTTTTCCCAAAAGGCGAAAAAAATAATTGTTCAGAAAAAAAATCCAAAGGCCCCCCCCCCCCCCCCCCCCCCCCCCCCAAATCAAATGGTTGCTGCCTAAGGTTGTTAGTTTTCTCGTTTGAATTGTTTTACATTGTCTTATCAGGGCCTTTTATAGCCGACTCTGCGGTATGGGCTATGCTCATTGTTGAAGGTGACCTTTAAATGTTAATGTCTGTCATTTTGGTCTCTTGTGGATAGTTGTCTCATTGGCAATCATCAGTCAGTTTTAATCTAGCGGCGTACTACAGTACTTGATATATAAGGCATGGAGATGTATATATTTATTTCTGTAACTCTAAAGAAAATTTATCCCTTTCCGAACCCATTGTATAAAAAAATTTAATCAACGTGTGGTTGCTGGTGATCTCAAAAGATCATTCAATTTGGATGATTTTAAGGGTCATGACCTTTTTAGCTAAGTGGATTAATCAAAATATGAAACAGGTGTTAATGAAATTGACATCATTGTGCAATGTGAAAGGCACTCGAAGGGGATTTTCGGTTAACAAAAAAAGAAAATGTCTTTTTAATCATTAAAGAAACAGATTCTTACATAGTTACTCGTGGATTATCGGATTTATCCAATCTCCATAGTTAAATTATAAAATTTCGCCGAGGCGGCTCGGACTTTAAAATTGATAATTTAAGTATCTCGATTGGATAAATCCGATAATCCACGAGTAACTATGTAAGAATCTCTATATACATTTGACCGTTGGATATGGGTTTGCCTCTTTGTATAGTTTAGAATGGTCTAGCTGGGCCATGTTAGTCCTATTGACGACAGTACTGTAACCTATAATTGACCACTAAAACTACATTTTGTCTTGGACAGTTTGACTAATTTGCACACATACCACATCTTCAATTGTTTATAATATACACCAGTAAACCGTGGAAAAATACAACTACTTGCTATAGTATTCCTGGATCAACCCAGTGCTGTACACGTTTGCCGACATAACATTTTCAACAAGGACTCTGTTGCCTACCGAGTCAATTTCCCCAGTATTTCTTAGTAACTGTCAGTTGGATAAAGATTTAGGAAGATGTGGTGTGACTACTCTCCATCAAGATAACAATTTATTAAAGTCAACCATTATAGGTTAAAGAACGGCCTTTATCACAGAGCCTTGGCTCACACCGAACAGTAAGCTTCATTATCTATAACAATAAGATATATACACGAATTAGATGTTTTTTAATGTGGATTTCTATTAGTTGTTTCCTCTCTTTAAGTCCCTGATGAGTTTCATTTGTGAATTCCTTTCCTTTCCCCCTTTTTGACCTGAACAACAAAACTTGCTACATCTTTGCTTATAGTACAAATCAATAGAAGGTTAATTTATATAAACAGCTTATGCTTCCTTGCAATTGGTGTCTTTAATCTGTGTGATATAAATGCTGTTCGCTTTGTTATTTACCTGCATTATTTCTGTTAATGATTATTTCTGTTAATCATTAACAGAAATAATGCAGGTAAATAACAAAGTGAACAGCATATATCATATATATAAGAATAAATAAATATAGGTAAAACATATTGAAATATATGCAAAATACTATTCAAAGTTGTTTTAAAACGAAGAACTCGACTGAAGCATTACTTAAAGCACATTTAAAAATAAGGAGATGTGGCATGATTGGCAATGAGATAACTAACCACCCAAATTCAAATCCTTTGGATACTTCTTAACACTAACCAAACACAGAACCAGATCAGGCTTGTAAAATTTTAGTTGGGCCTTTAAAAATCATGTCCTATGCCAACAGAAATGAAATAAAATTTAGCTCCGATCTTTTAATTGTAAGTCTATCTTGAAGACAAACCCATATTCTACAGTGAACTTTAAAAGGCCCTATGTACATTGGTGAACCGAACCCGAAAAATATGAATAAATTCAAACAAGAAAACTAACAGCTTTTTATCTTACTTCTGAAGCTGAACTAAATTGTTGTTACAAAATTTTAATGCCAAACACAGACTAGAAATGATAAAATAATTTTTTATACAAAGTGGCCCCGAAATGATTCACCTCAAGTGAGTTAACTCGCAGTTTCGAATATCGACAGTACGTTGCACTCGCTGAATACGTTGCAAGTGCGACATGATCAGATGAATATCGAAAACTTGCGTAACTCTAGCCGACCTGCTAAAACTTACAATTATGTTAGCAACATAAACCCCTTAAATCCGCTACTTTATTTTCCCAGCTGTTTTCGTTATATAACACTATGCTCTCTCGTTTTATATATGTAGACTAGCCTATCAGAGACATTATGTGAACCTTTCTAGAAAAAAAAGCCTGCAAGGTTATACCTCGGATGTACTCTAATAAACATGTCATCACGGTCCCACAGGTGTCCTTGTGTAAAGAAATTTCAAGGTATTGGTGTATTCTCAAATGGTTAACTTAGATAATCAGTGCATGAGACTCTGACAGAGAGATATCTGATTATTTTAAACCACCTTGTTCTTACTGAGCGTTTTTAAAATATGTTGATACTGAATTCAAACAATTAAGTAATATTACTTTTCTATATTTTCTATAAATTTAAAAATTAAAAGTTGTGAACGTTACGTAATTGACTGAACAACTGGGTCCTGTAGGTCGTGACGTTTTCTCCTGGTTTTTGCCTTCTGGAATTTACAATACAATCATTTAAAAAAGTCTTGGTTTTTAAACATTTTTTTGACGTAATCGTAAGCGCGCCGATGACTAATGAATGAATGAATGAATTTTATTTCTCATAAACTACAAGTTACATAGTTACAGAGAATATATAAACAATTACATAAAATAATGCTCTATTTAATAACACGGATTATATGACAGGAGGTCGCGTTTTATACACAAATTTAAAATACATTTTGAAGGTGTTGACAGACACAAGTGAGTCGCCGTGGATTTATTTATTTATATTTGGTGCTATTATTTTTATTTTATTCGAATTTAAATAAGTTTCAAAACTAAGAAATGAACCGGTTAAACTCTATTTAGTTGTCGGAATGATATGATATACAATGACTTATTGTTGGTTGCATAACGTCCAGTGGCAAATTTTTCATGCATATTCAGGACGAGACCAGGGTTGAGTTCAATATTGTAGCTGCTACGTAGCGACAACGTAGATGCTATCGATATTTATGTAACAACTAATATAAAGCTACACGTTCAATAGTCAAAATCTGGGATGATGATCAGGGAAATTTGGACTGCCAATGAAAAATGAGGGTATATTGGATAGGGACAGAAATTTTGCCTTGCAACAGGGCACCTATATACGGACCACTCAAAGAGTTGTTGCAAGGGTTCTTTACGTGCAACGAGCGTGGCACTCTCTTTACACGAGGCATTAGATTTAACTTCCTCATTCTGACCGGACGTGACTGCAAACTTGATACATCCCACACAGCCAAACGGACGTCCCACTTCGGCAAGGGTCATACTGCCGGTCAAGAGAAGACCAAGTGACCGTATTTCTATTCCCCTAGTCACCTTTTGGGGGGACACTTTTATCATTTATATATGTTTTATAAAAAGGGAAAATATAACTCTAGTTTCACAAAAGCATTTTAATTGTCCTATATAAGCAAAATATGTACGGGAACACTTATATTTTGACACTTGAAAGCCATGACCAAATAAAAGGTGTACCTGTATATTATTTTTACTTACTAGCGTTTGGCATTAGATTTTAGCTGATACTACTATAATAAATATTACTGAGATCGGAAAGGTTAATCTTACGAAATAATTTGAATTATCTGATATCATTTGGATAAAGGAAGGAGCTATACAATAAAATACATTAATTTAAGTTTTCTGGATTCAGTTTACTTTTACTTACTTATTTTTCTCTCTTTTGATTTGAGCGTGCTTTTTTTTGTATGACAGTTTTTTTTTTCTTCAGTTCTCTTATCTTGTTAGACGAAAGCAAACTTGCACAGTATATTTTTTGCACTTGTTTAGTCCGAAGTTTGCTAAGTTTTTTCCACATGTAAAATAAATAAACTATTATAAAAAAAACTTCATTTTGAAATATAGCACTGTTTTCGGAAGTCGCATATGTGAGGGTATTAACGGAACGAACTGATTAAAAAATAACGGGACCAAAAAATGTATATAAAACGTAATAACAGGTGCTGAGATATAAATGAAAGTAAAATTGAAATTAGATAACATGGGGATTTGGTCTATATTCTTATAACCACTCTTAAATTTTGTTTAATTTTGTACACAGGCCGTACATCACGTACAGTTTTAAACTGGTATGGTATATTTTGTAAATTTTACCTGTGCACACCTGGTCCACTCCAGATCACGCACGTGATTCATTGACCATGTTCATTGCGTATTGAGTTAAATAAGTCTGATAGGAAGTCGACCGTTAGAATACCCGAATATGTCACTTTTACAATACCCTGGTAATTACGTCATGGTATTAAGCCATGTTGGTTACAAGAAGACAAGTTTTTGAACGTTGGTCAAGTTAGGTAAAAAACAAAAATATACGTTAGAAAAAAGCATTTAAAAAAAACTTTTCAAAAAAGAGATAAATCTCAGTTTATAATTGCTCAACAAAAAGTATCTTCGAACTTTTTCACTTTATTGGGACTACTATAACATTATTATGGCATACATCCTATACAATACTTGATACTGTATTTCGGTGCCAAAAATGTAAATTTATTAACGAGTTAAAACCAATTTACGATCTTATGTCATTCACAGCTTTTAACCTGACTTCAACATTGTACGCTGAATATTCAACCCTCTAAAAATAAGAGTATTTTTTTTTAATATTCTCATCAATTTTAGTGAAACGTTGCTTGATTTGATGAACTTGAAAACTATCTAGACTTCTTCCATTACTGAGCGGGTAGAACATACATCACCTTGACAAGTCATTTTAAGTCTACTTTTTTCGCCCTTCTATTCTACACTTTTTTCATTCTTTAAACCCCATTCAGACCCTCATAGATATAGGAAGATGTGGTGTGAGTGCCAATGAGACAACTCTCCATCCAAATAACAATTTAAAAAGTAAACCATTATAGGTTAAAGTACGGCCTTCAACACGGAGCCTTGGCTCACACCGAACAACAAGCTATAAAGGGCCCCAAAATTACTAGTGTAAAACCATTCAAACGGGAAAACCAACGTCTACACGTTATGAAAAATCTAGTACGTAAGTTTTGCTACTTACACTAGCTGGCATGGGTATAGGAAATTTCCATCTGTTGTCCATCCTGTATTCTGTGGTAAACTCATTCATACCCTCTTATACGTTTTCTATTAACGGTTCTCGAGCCAATTCACGTTAAAATAATTTTAAAATAATTCATTTGAAAACATTATTTACAATTAACAAAAAAGAGCAGTGACTATAGCTGGACAAGTAGCATTTTTACTGTATTTTTAGTCCGGCCAAAATTATAATGCTGAAGATATAACATCGTGATTTAAGGAGATAAATAAATGCTGAGTAGTTATGAGAAATATTGTCTAAATCGTATATATCAACATCTATGCAGCAAGTACACTTTTGAATTAGTTACTTAAAGGGAAAATTCACGATTTTTTACTTATGGTTTAAATATGTTCATTATGACATAATATATATATTCACAAAGTTTTATCGCTATATGTGCAGTAATAAAGGAGAAATTCAATAATTAATGAAAAAATATCAACTACTTCCTGTAGGTCGTGACGTTTTCTCCTGATTTTTGCATGCCGGGATTTAAAATACAATCATTAAAAGTCTTGGTTTTTAATCATATTTTAACGTAATCGTAAGCGCGCCGATGACTTATGCTTTATCTAATAACCATCCGATAATAAGAAGATAAAACGCACAGACGTTCAATTGTACTCATTCGTGAGATAAATTATCTATGTTAAACGTATATATTCGAATTATTTTTGTAGACAACACAAAAAGTTATAAATTTATTTTTAATAAATGCATTTTCGGACTGATAAGGTGAACAAATTAAAGTACAATAATCTGTAAAGACAATATGTTGGTGTACTATTATTGACCTTTTACTATCTCTGCTATGGCTAGGTTTATACGATGTGTGTATTCGCGGTTCTGTGGCAATACTCGTAGATGGCTTGTTGAAAGGTAAATTGTTATTTGCACTTCGGTATTTAACCACGCCTCTAGGGCACACCTTGCCAGGTGTGACTGTCTATTCGGATCAGTGGTAGCATTTAATACACACATTAAAAATACATATTCAAGTTGGTGACAAATAAAAATTGGTCGCCGTGGAATTATTTAATTATATTTGGTGCTATTATTTATTTGAATTCAAATAAGTTAATTTACTAAGAAATACACAATTTTCGGTTAAAGACGGGAAACTTAATTCATATGTCAGAATGAAATGATATACAAGTCTTGTCCTTGATTTATGTCTCATAAAAAGGGGGGACTTAGAAATTAGAAATAGCTTTACTAAATCATTTTTATTTGTCTTTATTAGGCGAAAAAATGTACGAGAACACTTACATTTAGACTTTTGAAAGCCATGTATTAATTAATATATGAAACTATCTGAAGATAACTCTACCGAAGCGGAATATAATATGTACGAATAAAGAAAAAAATATTTTTGTAATGGAATCGAAAAATTACGAATAGATATTCTTTTCAAGTGTGATAAACGTCAACCAAATTTATTCATAATCGGGAACGTCCTTATTAAAATCTGAGACAACTATAATAATCGTCTTCCCCAACGTATATATATACTTAAATAACTATTTGATCAACGATGTTTAAAATTAAAAGACAACGAATTTAATGTTATCTTTCCCTATTTTTGAATGTTATTATAAGTCTGTTCAACTTGCAAGAATACCCCTAAAGCGGACAAATATCCGACAAGCAGTTTATTCTTTAAATTGCTGTCATTGAATATCAAGAAAGAAAATAAATCCCGAAATTGATACTCAATAGTTTTCCTAGAAAATATTCACATTCCTTGGGGATTATTAGTGTACGTCCAGTTGCATATATTTTACATGAATGTTGGAACAATTGTGATGATGACGAATTTCGTCCTTTATTCGAGAACAATTTAATTGATATATAAATCTGTGAGTTTACTATGTTCTTAACTTCGATGAACCAAAGCAAGTTATAAATTGACCTGTATTTAAATCAAATTGTTTCTTTTTTTTCTTCTTCTTCTTTTGGTATACAATAGTCTATCGAATTCGTTGATTACATACTGTTGGCATACGTGGACTAGTCTATTTACAAAACTTTTACCACAATTTACACAAAATGTATGTTTCTTTCTTATGTTCAATGTATACATGTATACATATTTTAAATAGCGCTACTGACTATAGTTCCGTAACTTTCTACCAGGCGTATGTATACACGAATCGTCGACAAGTGCGCACATTTTTTTAGATCAATAATTCTGGTATGTTTCAATCTGTCCTAAACTATTGACAACGAGTATATATTACATTTTCCCAAATTAACCCTTGGAAAAATATGTAAATAGATTTGTATTTCTTCAATTATTTTTTTTTGTATTATTTTTTTTTTATAAATAATATTCTTTACACCAGAAATGTTATTTATAAACAAGCGTATGAGTTCAGTAATGACTAGTATATTATATCACTTTCGGACACGCAAGACAAAAATGTATATTATACATGCACCTGATAGTTCAAAATGGAAAGTTATAAGTAACGGTCGTGTTCACTGATCAATACCTACAGAAGTGAAACGATGCATGAACTTGCAAGCCCGCCGGACAGGAAATCGATTGAATACCTGGACGTGTCACCTTACACCCCTTCCAATACCTTTGGGAGTAATACCTTTAGCCATGCTGGTGATCAGATGAGGGAAGATCCGAATTTATTTAAATAAAGTTTATTACTTGAAAGAATTATGAACGAATTAGATTTTCGAAAACAATTTCCACGGAACACTTATTTATCATTTTATGATTTGAACTTTGACTTTTTAACTAATTACAATATTATCAGTTTAAAAATAACAGACTATATGGTTATTTAAAAATATAAGACCATTTTCCGTATCAAGTTAGTCAGTCAGATAAAACAACCGTACGATTGACAAGATATCGACACGCAATTACGACTACATCGTTTACTGTAGTTTTGTTCCTTTGTGGTTTATTGACATATCGTGATTTTTCATCGGAGAAGGTGACAAGATGGCGGAGAGTAGAGAACTGATACTCAAAATTGAAAATCGATGGTGATCTCTTATTTAGCGTTATAAAACTTTAATATCTATAAATTTGAGCATTTTTATACAGAATGGACATAATATCAATTTTTGATTTTTTTGCGAAGTTTCCCTTTAAGACTTGGCAAATAATTGTGCAAAATATTTCTATTCATTCACTAAAACAAATCAAAATGCAAATGCATACACTACAATTTAGATTTGTTTTATTCTAAAGGCGAAAAAAGACTAATCTGTTTATTTGTTCTACCTATTATATATACAATTCCTTGATTTCACGTAAGGTCAAGAGTCTGACCACTGATAATTGGCTTCAATATACATCTATGATTTCAAAAGAAAATTCTGATTTTTTTGTTTTCTTGAAGTTTGGTTCAAATCAGATCGTCAAATGATTTTTAGACACGATTTGTTTTTATTTAATTTAGAATGCTCGGGGCTT
The DNA here is from genome assembly GCF_963676685.1 of Mytilus edulis. NCBI lineage: Eukaryota > Metazoa > Mollusca > Bivalvia > Mytilida > Mytilidae > Mytilus > Mytilus edulis. The sequence continues at coordinate 60,604,732 of NC_092353.1, read as the reverse complement.
TTTATCTCAGAAAACAAGAGAAAACGATTGGAATGTGCAACCGTCCCCAAAAGTAAGATTGTAGTTTCAAAAGAAAAAAAAGCAGAAAATAATGTATTAAGTTTTACAAAAAGGAAAAAAAAGGGGGGTTACCCCAACCTTGGTATAATATTCCGAGTCAAGGTATATCAGTGCATGTTCATAGACCTCCGTTGTAGTAGAACATAAAAAAAATAAAGCATCCAAGCATATTAGATTTAGTTATTATCCGAATTGAATTTTTCCTCCATGGAATAATGAGAAATTTCAGTTGTCAGGTTTATTCCTTTCAGTTTACATGTATACTTTATACGCTATAGTTCTGTAGTCACTAATACATAAACGTTTTTAAGCGATCACATGGTTCTTGGGTTTTCTTTAAGACATCTTAAAATGTAAATCACGATCTCCAAATTCTTAAATGTCCATTGCATACGCGCGTTTGTAATCCGACACAGATCGGGGACACTTTCAGTGTCACATGACATTTTTATTGATAGTGAAGATTTGCGCATCCACAAACAGAAGGCCGGAGAAATAGAGAGTTTCAACTAATCGTCCGGCAAGCCGTACGAATAGACACTCCGCAAAAAAAAGATGGAATACTCTCCTCTTCTTTTTGGTCTTCTGAATAGCATAAGTTATTTCCATGTCTGGTAATCTGCTCCTTCTTAAGTCAAATACATTCTTATTTCAAGAATGAAAAAAAAATCCAAAGTGAATCGCTATAAAAGTAAAATTGAGATTAGAAATGGAAAATGGGCGTCAAAGAGACAACAACCAGACCAAAGAGCAGACAACCTCCGAATCCACCAGTGCGTCTTTGATGCAGCGAGAAACACGCGCCTGACAGCGCCTGTGCTTCAGCTGGCCCCTTAACAAAATGTATACTAGTTTATTGATATTCAGTGGATGTCATTCTTTACTCCCAAATATACACAAAAGTTAAAATAAAAAATCATACAAAAGAGGCTTCTTAATTGGAAAAGTCGCAAAAATACAGCGGGGTTAAAAAAAAATTTAACTTTTTAATTTTAACGTTTAATAAAATCACACGACAACAATTTCAGACAGTCCTATCTTTCTGAAAATAATGCATGAACAGTTCATTTTCAAAAATACAAATGATGCTTGCAATTTGAATTGCTTGGTCTTTCTTCTTCTTCTTCTGTTAGTTTTGTCCTTCCATTTCGGAACACCAAGCATTTCTTGTTTCAATAAACATGAATACACTATATATTCTCTATATGTCCTCTCAGGGTAATATGTACGTGTATACACGACCCAAGAGTCATAAATTCCTCTCCAAATTTGCTCAATAATATTCTTTTAAAATCTAAAACCATTTTGCAACAATCAATGAAATAACAATAAGTAAAGATAAACCGCCGAAGCTTTGAAAGTGTTCAACAGGTCGGGACCACTACCTTATAATATGGAAATGCATAAATTAGCATACTTATGTTCTCGCACATGTAATTGTTTATTTACATGTGAGCAAATTTATTTTTACCTATGTTTTTGACCAATCCACTAAATGAGTCACAATGAATGACGGACTACTACGTGTTTACAATCAAGAACACGTGTAATTTACTGAAATACAACACATTTTTTCGTGCAATGCGGGATTCACAATTTCGCTTAGTTTTTCATTTTGTTTATCCTCATTTATAGTTCGTGATATAAAGTATTACATCCATGCTCAGATTAACGAAGAGTTGTTTCTATGCGAAGAAAAAGGGTTTGAATTACGCCATATATAGCCATTAACATGTTTGATGATGGCACAGAGATTTCATGTATTTGTCCACCAGACAGCAACTAAACAACAGCGAAGAAAGACAATTACCCATGAGACAAACTTACTAGTGTAAAGTAAGCCGTCGAGAACAGCCGGTGCTTATATTCACAGCAATTTTCGTATAGATAATTAAAGGCAAATGTGTGATCCTTGAATTTTGTGTTCGTAAAATAGGCGAAGAAATATTTACATACATGGCAGTGTTAACAAAATCAATAAGTATTTATTTTTGTCACATTTCAGTTCATGGGACTTCCAAACTGTTCCCTTTGTTTTGAAGGTAGTGAAGTCAGCAACTGTTGTTTCAGTTTGTTCGTTTTTTAACGGGCCCCGGACATTTGCCAAACTGAATAAAATCATTACAGCTGATTTCTTAAACCTGCAAAGTAAAACTTTGGTTGACTTGCTTGCTTTGTTTGTATAGTTGTTTATACAAGCTTTGAAAATAAGACTGACATCTTTTAACAATATATATATAGGCATAGTTTAACTTGTATATTTTATATTTTGTACAATATACAAACAAAGCAAGCAAGGTAACCAAAGTTTTGCTCTACATGCATTAGGAAAAAAGCTGTAATGATGTTATCCATATGTATGTGCGACAAGTCGGAAAATTTGATATGTTTTGTGAAAATTGCAGCGTTGGATCTATAATAAAAAAGAAGATGAGATATGATGCCAATGAGACAGCTGCCCACAAGAGACCAAAATGACACAGACATTACCATTAGAAATCATCGTACGGCCTTCAACAATGAGCAAAGCCTATACCGCATAGTCAGCTATAAAAGGCCCCAATATGACAATGTAAAACAATTCAAACGAGAAAAACTAGCGGCCTTATTTATATAAAAAAAAAGAACGAAAAACAAATATGTAACACATAAACAAACAACAACCACTGAAATACAGGCTCCTATACAATATATATATATTGTATGGGATAGATTTCTTCTCCTTTTATATATTTAATCGGGCCGTTTATTTTGGGTTTTTTTTTGTGTTTTTTTTTCTGGATTGTTTTACACGTGTAACTTTTGGGTCATTTATAGCTTACTTTCCAGGATTTACCCTATGACTGCTTACTTTACTAAATTATGTCTTTGTTGGAAAGATGTCTCATTTGGCACTCATACCTCATCTTCTTATTTCTATATCCAAAGCACGTTTTAGAAAAGAAAAAAAAGGTAATACGGCACCAACTATGATCCAGCGACTTTTAATGTCGGAGATATTTTACATATGTCAACAGGACAGCAGCCGAACGATAAAAAACCTCTGAGGTATATTTTGTGATAAAATCAGCAACAAACGGATATTATCGATGGATGAAACTATCTAACAAATGTATTGTGATATATACCGTACCCGCTCATTGGCGCATCCAGGGAGCGGGGGTTCCCGGGGAAGGACCCCCTTTTTTGGACGATCAGTGCATTTGGATGGGGACAGTAGTTGGAACCCCTCCCCTTTTGTCCAGGGTTAGGACCCCCTTTTTTTAAATGGCTGTATCCGCCCCTGTCGCTTTCATAACACTTATTTTTAGCATACTGAATCTTATGATGTTCTTACTTTTAGTTCAGGTCCTGATAAAAAACAAATACACATTCAGTACAGAAAGAAGTGTTTCAATGAAAGTTTTCTTGTTTTTCTAGGCAGAAAAGATCTTGGAATGACATGATACAGGTTTAAAAGAGCTCAAATTATTTTCTTACTGGTCAGTGGCCACTACATTAGATATTTCGTGAAATTAATGCAGGTTCAATTCATAACAATGCACAAAATACCGGTTCAACTACTTTTGCAAGGCGAAAAAGAAAGTCGAATCGTGAAGCCAGTAAACAATATTTTTTTTAATCTGAGCATGCAAATTGAAGATTACGTTATATATTTTACATTAAATATATTTGCAGAATAAAATCATTGGTAATGAGAGTCCCAGACAATATATTAGGCCCCATATATTAGTTGACTGTTTTCCCACTAATTCCATGTGTTTTTTAAAGGCAGTAGTGTACTCGTAGTAGCCCACAATGCATTGTAGTTCATTGAGTCTATTGGTCAGTTTTTCAAGGCCATATTGGCCTTGTGTTTTGGAAATTACTATGCAAATATATTCTGACGTAAGAAAATCTAGAGTTCTCGACCTGTTCAATTTACACACACACTTCTGTTAACTCTGTTTACCTGTTGACTTTTGTTTAGTATAGCAGGTGTGCGTTGATCAATATATTTACGAAATGCAGTCATGTGTTTATTAACGTCTCTCTCACTTCTCTAGGTAATGATTGACAAGTATTGTAATCTATGTAACTCATAAATTAGAGTACAATAAAGGTATGTTTAGTAAGTACAAAAACTCACTCTTTATTCGAAGACAAAACTAAAATCAAAACATGTTGTAACTGCCTTTCCTGCACAAGTAATTCAATTGACACAATTTAAATTTGATATAAATAAAGACGTGTTTACTTTTTGGTATAATTATCTTATTTGCACTGACAAAAAGATAGCAAGCTTCAGTATCGGAATTGCGGAATTAATTTTTAAATCGCAATTTCAAAATATAAGATTTTCAGAGCAGACTTCGCGCATCAATAGGGACATAACAAGTAGTGATCATTGATTTCATTTTGTCCAACAGAGATTTCCCTGAATTTTAATGAATGTCTATCAGGGAATCGAGGAATACACGTTTTTGCAGTATTGCAGCGTAGAAACCTGTCAAATTCTTAAGGTCAAGCACTTCAAAATTATTCTATAGTGATATTATACATATATGCTCTTTCTTTCCGTGACCAATTATTGACATTGATATGTAATTATTCCATTCATAAATATTTGTAGATGTGTATTACAATACTTCCACGTGTATTGTCCATTGGTCGTATTTAAATAGATTTTATTATTGACCAATGAAAAAACGATATTTATTTCATCAGAAAAGCCATGCCCAAAAACGTTTCGTATGAATGTCGATCTTTCCCCTCATATACTTAGTTTGAAATATGCAACACTGATAAAAGCTTTAAAAATAAAATATATATACCAATCTAACTCATAGATCTATATTATCTGTTTCTGTCTTGATTACAGGTATATTTTCAAAAAACTTCGTTTGAAAGATAATAAATAAAATGGTTAGTTAACGAATCCATAATATTTGATAAACTGATTAAGAAGTGGTTTAACTTAAATATATAATAATAATAATTTATTTTATTAAAGTGTCACATACTTGTCTACAGATTGTTTATACAGTTTATATAATATACATTGCACAATAATAAAATAAGACAAATACCCAGCCTAGAAAGGCTTATGAGACACTATATATACAAATATATATCTATTTAACAAATACAAAATAAAAACATAATAAAATGTTAAAAATGTTTAAAATTATCCGGATATTACACATCATAAAAAAAATATTAACATAAGTAGTAAAAAGAAAAACCCAAAAAAACAAACCAAAAAACATATCTTTTAAAAATAGATATGACAAAATTAAGTATGACGTAAAAAATAAATAAATGATATGTGATAAAAGAATATATTTTAAAGAGGTTATACAAACAGATTGCGAAGAATAAAACGAAGTAATCTTGTTTTATTAAAACCCTCTAAGTAAAATAGTTAATAAAAGAATATGATTGAAATGAATTAAAAAAAAAAAAAAATAATAATTAAAAAATTACTGTTACTTTGACTTTTACAGAAATATACAATCATGAATTAAAAAGTAAATAAATTAAATATAACTTTGACTCAAGGATTTGTATAGTGAGAAGGATTGGAATCTCGCGAGCAGTTTGCATTGGCTGTATATAAAAAGCTGCGTATACGAGATTTTGGCGAGATTAACCGTGATGCATCTCGTTTGTCGTTTTATGTCATCCATTAACAGTTAAATTCGTGTCGCATCAAGATTAAAGTCAGCCTATTGTAAGTATAATATATATATTTGCATGATAATGATACTTTTATATGTAATATTATGTCAGTTCAGATCAAGAAATCAATTAATATCGTTACAATACGCATTATTTACAGCTAAATTGACTATGCATATTTTCTACTGATCATCGCCATAATCCCGCCCAAAAAGGCTGTCCAAACCCCCATCTTTGAGTTCAATCTCCTCCTTCAAAATGAGGAATTATGTGAAAAAACTTTAATAATATGAAATAAATGTGTTTGATAAGTGAACAGTTCAAATAATATGGTGAAAGGTGCTTTGGTTGTTGCTATTTTGATGAATGTTTCAGGCCGACCTGTCCAAAATGGTTCCGCGTCAGTGCAAAGTAGGATGGGCTTAGATAAAATCAATAAAGTATCTCATTTTGTCGATTTCAGCTATGAAACGTAATTATTTCATTTAAGTATAGTTTGTTTGGTGTTCTTTAAAAAAAAAAGTGCTTGTAAATTGATATCGTGTGCTATTATCATCGTTTTAAAATACCACTACGGTCACTAGATGCATCCAAATGTTGTCATTATGGGCGGGATCAAATTAACATAAATTAACTTCCTTGATCTCGAATTTTCTGAGAAAACGTGATGGAAATGTTTACATCTATACTTGCTTCTGTGTTAAATTGGATGTTAACAACAAAGGTACTGTATTTCTCAACAGAATTATGTCTTTTAAAACGGCCTATTGTGCATACATGCACAAATGTATGTCCCCTAGAGGTCGGAGAGAAGCACTTGTAAGCAGTCATGTTATGACATATAATTACCCTTTTTCATATTGCTTCTTTTTGTGTTTACTGTAACTATGGTGAGAATTTCTACCTACTAGAATTATATTATTAATGATCTGTTACAAAGGTTTCAGGAGTAGGAGATGGGTGAATGAGAATGTCCGTAAAAGAACTCTGAAATCAGAGACAGCTCACAGTGGCGCATCCAACCATTTGAAAAGGGGGGTTCCTTACCCGGGGGGGGGGGGGGAGTTCCAACTATATGTTCCCATTCAAATGCATTGATCGTCCAAAAAAATGGGGGAATCCAACCCTCGGAACCCTCTCCCTGGATCCGCCACTGGCTCATGTTTTGTCTGTTGTTATTTACATTTTATATGACATTTTATACAAATCCTTGGTCTAACTCTAAATAAAATTATTCAAGAACATGTATATAATCAAAAAGAGACTACAACAAGCTGAAGGTATAATCCAGTGTTGAAATGATAAAAGAAAGGTGCACTTGTTCGTGCTGAAGCGCAGCTGGCATTTGAACACCCCCTTTATTCCTTCATTGAATAATTGGAAAATGCCTCTATACCATTATTGAATAATTGGAAAATGTACGATCATCCGAACATCACAATCTACAATTTTCTACCAGTACAAGCTAGTGCTACGACTTAAACCTAGTCTAAAATATTCATCTTAAAAAAATCTAACGAGCCAAGGATTTTTCTCGCTATACAAATCCTTGGACTGCCAAATAAATTAAGAGACTTAGAAAAACTGCTTTAATGGCTTGTTAGTCTGGCAAACATTTGTTAAGTCTGAAATTCATTATGGTGAAAAACTAAACAAAATCACAAGCTGATGTAAAAAACAGAAAGGACAGTCTGCAAATTTTAAGTTTGTCTCAAGTTGCTGTTCAATTGTTATGTTTTGATTTACATGTTCAGTATGTACATGTTTTTGTATATGTTAAGAGTTTGCATGTATGTATGTAAGTTGATCCATCTGTTTACAAGTTTACAGTTATAACTTTAATTGTCTGAATAAATTTAGAAACTACTTTGGGATAACCAAATTTGTAAATTACAAGTTTAAAACCATTCAAACGGGGAAACCAACTGTCTTATCTATATGAAAAACGAGAAACACGTATAACTACATAAACAAAGGACAACCACTGTACATCAGATTCCTGACTTAGGACAGGTTCAAACAAAAACTGTTTTCTGTAACATTTCCATTAAGTACATGAAGTAATTGCATATTTTAATTTCAGGTTTCATATTTCAAGATTTCTTGGGCCTACATAGTATACAGCCCTCTGAAGATAGAAAAAGTTTGTGTAGATAATAGCCAGGTAAATATTTTCCTTTCTTACTATTATGCTTAAGTACAGTACACTGCATGACTACTTAATTAACACATGGAGTTTATATTCATCTGATCTTAACCTCAGGCCAAATAAAAATATATGTGTGCTTCCAGTAACCCTACCGTCCCTACTTTTTCAGCTTAAAAATAGCCTACCCTAAAGATTTTATTGTCATTTTTCATTAAGCACTGTAAAAGTCGGAATGTTGCTCCCATAGACTCAATGTAAAAAAAAACCATAAAATAAAAAAAAATCCCTACCTACCTACCCAAATTTTTTTTCAGCTGTAATTGGAACCACACATACTTTTTTATTTAATTTGGCCTCATTTTCATGATTCAATGGTCAATGGGTTTTTTTTGTGTTCAGTCCAATGTATGAATAAGAGACAAGACAATTTTTATATGTATAACTGAATTTTAATGTGCGTATTGTTATGCGTTTACTTTTCTACATTGGCTAGAGGTATAGGGGGAGGGTTGAGATCTCACAAACATGTTTCACCCCGCTGCATTTTTGCGCCTGTCCCAAGTCAGGAGCCTCTGGCCTTTGTTAGTCTTGTATTATTTTAATTTTAGTTTCTTGTGTACAATTTCCATTCTCAATTTTACCTTTGAAATCGGCAAAGAAAAATATCCCATCATGACAAAACAATCCACTTATGGATAAAAAGTTAATAACATAAAAGACAGGATCCTTTTTGGATGTATACTTATCTAACATCCTGAAGTTGTGACTGAAATCTTTATTTATCAATATAAATACTATAATAATAAGTGGTTTTAGTACTCAACTAGGCTATTATTTTAAGATGGACACACAGTATATATTCCGGGCGTACATGTATATAGAACTTATGATGTTAGCATGAAGAAAAAGAAAGATGAAATATTTTTCTAGCAATCTTTTTAAATGTGCTATTTGTCAAATTGTCAGTAAATAATTGTCAACCCATATAGATGTATATAGTACTGCATCATGGATTCATGCATTGTAAGTTATTCCATGAAGTTTTCAATTACCCATGGAACATGGCAAAACTTTAAAAGTTTTGTATTACCACTATATGACAAGACAAGGTATTGATCATGATATAGTTTAAACAAGCCTACCAGAAGTAATTCTTAATTCTGAAGCCCAAATTTCACATATCATCATTATTCATGTTACTCATATATATATTATTGTGCATATGTAAAAAACAGCAGTTTACTTCATAAATATAGGAGTCATTTCTATATAGACATTGACCTTTTTGGAATGATCAAGGCATCAGACTCAAGTTGTAACCCCCTTTTAAAAATAGCTGGATCTGCTCCCGATAGAACTGAGGTTACGAGACTAGTTTTTGTAAATGCATTGAAAAGTGTCATTTATATTTGTATTAATCATGTTAATATTAAGTTCATTTAGCATGTCTGGTTGTTACATTTTTTTATCCTTTTTTTTAAGTATATATGGATTAGTGTATCTTGTCCACAGTAAAATCAAATAAGAAATTTGTCAAACACATGTTATGTTCCTGAGGCACATGTGCCTTACAATTTACCTGAGACACTTTATCTGTAACCAGGATTTCCATGTATCTTTTGAATAATACCCTGTGTATTAATAAAGCAACAGATGGTATTATGCTGTACATATAGGGGTATTACCACCTTTGTTTTCCCCTATTACAAAAGAGGGTCTAAATGGGGTTAATAAATTTGAGAATTGAAATAATAATTAGTGATCAAAGTTATGCTTGGGTAAAATAGGAAACAATGGGGTGCCAAATTATAAAGAATAGTCATATATGATAAAAGAAGGAGGTAATATAACACTGAAATTCATTAATGAACCCGGTAAAGAATAAAAGATATTATCAGATTACGTGAAAATCTAATTGTAATGCATGAGAATTTGACCAAATATATAGGCATAAAAGTCATGAAGCTGAATAAGAATTTTAAATTATTATTAGGTCAAACAACCATACAATGTAATAATGTAATATATATATATGTAAGTGTGCTAGGGTTTGCACTTTTAATCTAGAAACAAAAGGTGGGGGGTAGGAGGGGTCCTGATCCAGAAATCCTGGGCTTAACAGTGGCGGATCCAAAACTTTTCCTAAGGGGGGCCCGCTGACTGACCTAAGTGGGGGGGGGGGGGGGGGGGGCGCTCCAGTCATGCTTCAATGATTCCCTATATAATCAACCAAATTTTTCCCACGAAAAGGGGGGGGGGCGGGATACGCCTATGCTTAAAAACGCTAAATGTTGAGGGCCAGCATTTAAAAAAACAAATTCTAACATCCTGAAAGGGTCAATCCACAGTTTTAAAAGATAAAAGTCCTATCCCCCTTCATTAAGGATGTAGTTAGATGTTTCTTTATTGTTAATTTTGAAAGTCGACCTCAGAAAAAAAATGTTAGTTGTTGCCTACCCATGCCTTACAGGCCTGACAGGGTTGGGTTGGTAGGTCAGTATTTTTTTAGGCAAACAACATAATTGACATGTGTAGAACTTAAGGGCCAAATAAAAAAAAATCATGTGTGGTTCCAATTACCCTGCCAATCCTACTTTTTAGTCTCTATTATAATAGCCTTACCTACCCTAAATATAAAAAAAGAAGATGTGGTATGTTTGCCAATGAAACAACTCTCCACAAGAGAACAAAATGACACATAAACTAACAACTATAGGTAACCGTACGTTCTTCACTAATGAGCAAAGCCCATACCACATAGTCAGCTATAAAAGGCCCCGAAATGACAATGTAAAACAATTCAAACAAGAAATCTAACGTCCTTAAATATTAAATAACGAAAAACAATTATTTAACCCATAAACATGATAAACAAACAACAACTAAAGATTTTCTTAAGTTTTCATTGTTGAAGTCAGAATATTGCTCCTGACTAAATGTAAAAAGAACACCCTAACTAAGGGAAACCTCGTTAGGCAAATTAGTTAGGTTTAAAAATAAAATCAATATTAACCTTTTTAACCATAACTTTACATGCTATATATATGCCAACCCAATTGGATGTGAAAATTAGACTAACGATTCTGTTTTTATTAATTTGCAGAATGCCAAAGTTAAGGAAAAGGAGGGATGTTCCTTCACAGAGAAAGCGCAAAAAAGTCCAATCTACTGACTTGCATAATGACCATTCTTATAGTATGCCAAACGAGGACATAGTGCAATTATGTCTAAAAGAAGAAGTAGAAGTGCGTGGAGAAAGGATTGACCCTGACTTTACTTTGTACACTGCTGAGCCTATAGAGGACATAGAATGTACCTCCTATCAAGAAGAAGTAGCTATAGACATGATAGAGGAAACCGAATGTGTGACATCATCATATACAGACCCATTCGATAAACTTAAGCAAGATGTTGTCCAGAGTGGTTGCATCAGTTCACCATATGTTTTAGATACAACCAGTGATTCAATCAAGATAATGCTGTTATATCCGTCCGCTGAAAGAATATCTGTTAAATTAAATGTGATGATAAATAGAGATTTTTTTGCCAAAGTATTTGTACACAGAATCCAGCTCAGCCAAGACCATGACCTATGGATCGGTTTACCAAGAGTTTTTGACAGTGTTAAACACATCCAAACATTACTTATGAAATTACAAAGTTATTCTGTGTGTACAGGAAATTTCGAGGCAGATTTAATGGCTTTTATACCAGTGGGCACACCTGTCGAGAGCGCAGAAGGTTCTGCAAGTAGCCAAGGTTTTCGAGAAGGCGACTTTGAAGCAGTGAAAGGTACCATTTCCTATTCATCAACTGTAAGAAGCATGAACTGTTTACTACTTGTGCAGGGAAACAGATGTTCACCCTGTACACAATTAAGAAGAGTGCTGATAAGTAGAAAACACAGACGAGAAGAAAAAGAGAGAAAAAGTAAGGAAAACATACCAAACTATTTACACAGCACTATAGGACATACCAAGATGTCCCGTACTGAACTAATTACAAAAATTCACCAGCAGAAAGACAGAATAACAACCCTACAGAGTGAAATTGACAAAACTCAACGGAAGTTTCAACGTGAGGTTTGCAGTAAAGGTGTAACATTAGACTTCTGTCAGACACTTGAAATGCAAGATACAATGGCAGCATGTACAACTGAAATAATGAAAGCCTTTCCTGATGCCAATTCTTATCAACGCCTTTTCTGGTCAGAACAACAAAAGAGCACGAATGTGAAGTCATTGAAGGGTATGCGATGGCACCCAATGATACTAAGATGGTGTCTGTACTTGCGTCACAAATCAAGTGCTGCCTATGAGGCTTTAAGAGATTCGGGTTTCATTACTCTTCCAAGTTCAAGGACATTATTCGATTATTCACATTATACTAAAAGTGACAATGGTTTTTTGCCAGATGTAGTGAAAGAACTGAAAAATGAGGCTTCGAAAAGAGATATGTACAGTACAGTTGATCCTTGGAAGAATTATGTAGGACTTTTGTTCGACGAAATCAAGGTAAAATCAGACTTGGTGTATGATAAACATAGTGGCGAACTAATTGGTTATTGTAATCTAGATAAGGTCGGAAACCAGATTATGAACTTTGAAAGAAGTATGAAAGATACAAGTTCTACAGAAACAGATGCAGACATTGCCAAATACATGCTTGTGTTAATGGTGAGAGGTGTTGCAACAGACTTAAAATTCCCTTTAGCAGGCTTTGCTACCTTAAGTATTACTGCTGATTATCTTTATCCTATTATTTGGAAGGCTATTCGCATTTTAGAGACCGGCTTTGCTCAACTTAAAGTACTCTTTCTGACTTGTGATGGCGCATCTGCAAATAGGAAGTTCTTCAACATTCATGGACAGGTGAATGAATTTATTCATTACACAACCAATCCTTATGCCGATGACGAAAGAAAACTTTATTTCATCTCAGATGTTCCCCATCTTGTGAAAACAACTAGAAACTGTTTCAGCAATTCCTATTCCCACAAAAACACCAGAAAAATGTGGAAAGATGGGAAAGATATTTCGTGGATGCATCTGTTGAAATTGTTTGAAGACCATTGTGAACTATCACTGTACAGTCCGTGTCCAAAATTGACAAGAAGTCACCTTGACATGACAACCTACGGTTGCATGAAAGTCAACATTGCAGCACAAGTTTTGAGCTCCACAGTAGCTAATGCCCTTGAAATGATGTATGGAGATAATGTAACCGAGACAGTTAATTTCATCAGAATTATGAACAAATTTTTTGATTGTTTGAACGTAAGAAACTTATATGAAGGTAGAAATAAGAGAAATCCTGACCTTGATCCATACACAACAGTCAATGATGAAAGATTACAGTGGTTGAGAGTAGACTTTATTAAGTACTTTGATTCCTGGGAACAATCAGTGATGCAAAGAGCTGGTAATTTTTCAAGGAAACAACGCAAAGGAATGCAATTGAGTCATCAAACATTGACAGGTTTTAAAATCAGTGTGTTTTCAATTGTAGACTGTGTTAAATTTCTATTAGAATCTGGCGCAAAGTTTGTCCTCACACATCACTTTAACCAAGATCCCTTGGAGCAACATTTTGGACACTATCGACACAGGGTTGGGGACAATAACAACCCTACAGTGAATGATGTTCGTCATATGATGACCTCCATGAGAGCGGTTGGAGCTCAAGCTTTGGCACCCAAACGAGGAAATGTCAGTAACCAGAGAGACAGGAACTTTGTGATTGATAACACTTCGCTACCAAAGCGTAGAACATATTAATGTTAATAATGCAAGAAGTCTTTTTGTACAAGTTTAATTCACATGTATACCTGTTATATGTATTTATTTCCAAACAATGTTTTATTACTGTATTATGCAAATCTAATTGCAGTAAATGAGTGTTTGGCATTTTGTAAACATTTTCATGTAAACTTGAAAGGTGAACTGTACACATGGTACATACATGTATGTGCAATTGTATATGTATGATTGCTGGTATCCTTTAAAGTACATAAACTAAAAATAGTCTTAGTAAACCATTGGTCATATTGATGCTACTGAAATTGAGAAAAAAATTGTAAGGGTGCAAGTTTAATTATTTATTTTTTTGTTCTCAGTACTTGGGTTCACCAAAAAGTTATACAAATAGACCAAGTTTTGAATTTTTAGTTGAGTCCTTGCATTTGAAAGAGTTTTATTACAGTAAATAGTAATTCATAAATCTTTATGCATTTTATAATTAATTATTTCTAATTTTTCAATGTAAATTTCAAAATATATAGGAAAAAATATTTAACACAAGAATTTTTTTTTAAACATGCTTATCAGTGAAGTGTTTTTTCTCTCGCATGTTTCTGTCTAAAAATGTAATTAGGTTTTGTAAATTGTGTATAACGTGTAATATATGATGGTTTTTTTATTGCGTCGATCTATATTTGTACAATATTTTTTCATTGATATATGAATGTGTAGAAATTGAGTGAGTTAGAAAATGTTCAATGTTTGTCACATGCTTGAATTATAATTTGATATTGTGCATTTACAGTAAAAAGTAATTCATAAATTTTTTTTTAAATTAATTATTTCTAATTTTTCGATGTTAATTTTAAAATATACAGGAAAAAATATTCTTTCATTTAAGGCTTCACGTACTGTGCTAGGTAGTTTACTTTAATTAATTATTTCTAATTTTTCTATGTTTATTTCAAAATATAGAGGAAAAAATATTCAACACAAATTTTTTTTTTTTAAACGCTTATTAGTGAAGTGTTTATTCTCTCGCATGTTTTTGTCTAAAAATGTAATTAGGTTATGTAGTTTTTGAGACAACAAATATGTGAAATAAATTGTGTATAACGTGTAATATATGATGGGTTTTTTATTGCGCCAATCTTTATTTGTTCAATATTTTTTCATTGTTTTATGAATGTGTATATACGTAGAAATTATGTTCAATGTTTATCGCATGCTTGAATTATAATTTGATATTGTGCATTTTGTTGTGTGAAAATAAAACTTTCAGTATGAACAAATCTCTGTTCTTGATAAATTTAAGCACATAAAATCTATGTGTCCCTGATACTTTAGTAGTATTCAATTCATGTTCATGAGTTCCTATGTTTTGCTGTGGTCGTCATAAGAAATGATACATGATTCCCAATGAGACAAGAATCCAAGGGACAAGGAAATATAAATAAGAGGGGTATGAATGACAATGAGACAACTATCTACCAGAGTTCAATGTTCTGACACCAAAATTGTATTTATATTTGTCATATTTCTTTGTTATGCTCCTGATGTACTAGGTTCAAGTACAATTGTTCTTACATGTATTTGTTATCTTATATTGACAGAATATTGATGGTTGTCGTGGATACAAATGAATTCATTTCGTCCCTCATTTGTTGAAGACCTTATATTGTTCCTGTTTAGTGTAGGCCATACTAGATAAGTTTTGTAGTTGGTTTGCAGCTAAATTTTCTTTCAGTTACTTTTGTTGTTTGGTTGCTGTCTTTAATATTGACATGTTTAGACCTCACACCCCCTTTAAGCATGAATAACATATTTTCAAAGGTCAAGTGAAATATTTTAGAGTGACAGTAGTAGTTGTAAAGCAGTGTTATGAACGACAATGAATAAAAAAGACATGTACACATTTCACTTTTTTTTAAATATTCATATTCATACAACAGTTACATAACGATCATGTGGAAACAATTTAAATAATTATATTTCATGTATGAACAGAACAAAATTAAATTTCACAGTGTCAACAGTTTAAAGATTTCTCCTTTAAGGCTTGTCTTAGACTGGATGAGGGTTGAGATTTTGCTTTCTTGGTCAGTTTATTGCGTTCTATGCGAGTAACAGCAAAGCCACGAATGGTTAAAAACAAATGAATGATGTCTTCAGTTATAGCTGACACAATATCTGCAGTTTCACCTTGCATAAGAATGTCACAATAATGTTTTACCATGAACCCTTCCATCATAGCTTCTTTTAAAGGATCAATAAGAAGCGAACTAGCACTATATGAAGGTTCAACTGTTTTGCGAATAATTGTCTCTAATTCACGGATTAATAAGAACAGGGAATCTGATGGTTTCTGAAGGCCACCACGGTCTTGTGTCTTGTACCACTTGTCATATTGTTTCACAAAGTTAACACCTGAAGAATTGTCTGTAAATTTATTTATGACGGACAACTTCTTAGTAGAGTACCTGGTGTATCTCTTCTGTAGGGCACGAATGGTGTAACCAGCAATATAATACAGAATGCTTTGGTCATTTTCTGTTAACTTTTCCTGATTTGATGTTGATTTCTGAACAGCTGTCATTGTTTGAACTTTAAAAATTTCACCAACAATATCCTCATGTACCATCTGTAGGAATAAGTTGGTATGGTTCAATGAGTGAGATGGACAATGCGAGTGAAAAGTGTTTGTCAATTCTGGCTTTACTCTACTTATGTGTAAACGGCGAAACATTTGCTCTTTGTCACATGAGGAAGATATGTTGCTTGTAGTTTCAACAAATATCGGCTGAAAATATTTCAACAAAATGTCTTGCACTACTGCTGAATTGCTCACAAATTTGCAAATGTCTGTTATGCTGTCATTGATGGTAAATGGATCATTAGCAATGTTGGACAAACTGGACTGCAAAGCTGTAGGGAATATTTCAGCAAATGAACTTTCATTTAAGGCGTCACAGACTGTGCTAGGTAGTTTACTATCTGCATGTGTGCGATGGTCTGTTGCTCTCAAATTCTGTCCATGTTGTTTCTGGACATGACCACGGAAGCCTGAAATTGTTTTCAGAGTCTTTTTGCAAACAGGACAAGTGTATGAAGGTTTAATACATGTATCTGGTACAGGTTCAGACTTTTTCTTTTTGGCAATGTAACATTCTTCATCACTGTCACTGGGTTCTGGATCATACTCAGTATATTCACCTAACAAAAGATCAAGATCAATATCTTGGTCCCAGGATAAAAAATCTGACATGGTTGTAACATTGAATAATAATTTGAACTGAAAGTTGATAACTAAATATCCCATTTTATAATATATCTAAGCTTGTTCTGATACTGAGATCAAAGACTTCATTTAATTAATCATCTTGATTTTTTTTAAATTAAATGTTATGTTTTGAGATTAAAGGTTGTAATTTATTTAATTATATATATTCTTCACTAATTAATCTAATCACAACAAAAGTATATTTCAATTACAAACAGTTCCTTGCATAATTAATAAAAAACAAAGAACTATTTAAAAAAACAGAAAGTCAAACAACAAGCTGTGACAATCAAATAATTATTTCATCTTCCTCTTTGAGTAAATGATTATTATGAAGATAATAAATGACTACCAAAACTGCGGTCACATGAGGGGGAAAACTCAATATTTTTTATCTTTTTCCGGGATGAATATCAAATTTACAAACTTAATTTAATTTTAATACGAAAATTTCACAAACAAACTTTATAAACGCCAACTTTTTCTTTTGATCAATTTAGGTAATTATCACTTTGTAATTTAAGAGAAATAAGAATTGTTTTATCGGTAAGTCTACACAAAACTAATATCGTAAAAAGATCGTTAGATCGTAGCTTACCATGTGTATTTTCATAACGTTGTTAACCAAGCGATAAAACCGGATATTTACAATACAAGCGAGTATCATGGTATAAGTGGCGAGTTTACGACTTCTCACGATACGCGAGAACTAATGAGATACCGCGAGATTCCAATCCTTCTCACTATACAAATCCTTGGGTCAAAGTTATATTTAATTTATTTACTTTTTAATTCATGATTGTATATTTCTGTAAAAGTCAAAGTAACAGTAATTTTTTAATTATTATTTTTTTTTTTTTTTAATTCATTTCAATCATATTCTTTTATTAACTATTTTACTTAGAGGGTTTTAATAAAACAAGATTACTTCGTTTTATTCTTCGCAATCTGTTTGTATAACCTCTTTAAAATATATTCTTTTATCACATATCATTTATTTATTTTTTACGTCATACTTAATTTTGTCATATCTATTTTTAAAAGATATGTTTTTTGGTTTGTTTTTTTGGGTTTTTCTTTTTACTACTTATGTTAATATTTTTTTTATGATGTGTAATATCCGGATAATTTTAAACATTTTTAACATTTTATTATGTTTTTATTTTGTATTTGTTAAATAGATATATATTTGTATATATAGTGTCTCATAAGCCTTTCTAGGCTGGGTATTTGTCTTATTTTATTATTGTGCAATGTATATTATATAAACTGTATAAACAATCTGTAGACAAGTATGTGACACTTTAATAAAATAAATTATTATTATTATATATTTAAGTTAAACCACTTCTTAATCAGTTTATCAAATATTATGGATTCGTTAACTAACCATTTTATTTATTATCTTTCAAACGAAGTTTTTTGAAAATATACCTGTAATCAAGACAGAAACAGATAATATAGATCTATGAGTTAGATTGGTATATATATTTTATTTTTAAAGCTTTTATCAGTGTTGCATATTTCAAACTAAGTATATGAGGGGAAAGATCGACATTCATACGAAACGTTTTTGGGCATGGCTTTTCTGATGAAATAAATATCGTTTTTTCATTGGTCAATAATAAAATCTATTTAAATACGACCAATGGACAATACACGTGGAAGTATTGTAATACACATCTACAAATATTTATGAATGGAATAATTACATATCAATGTCAATAATTGGTCACGGAAAGAAAGAGCATATATGTATAATATCACTATAGAATAATTTTGAAGTGCTTGACCTTAAGAATTTGACAGGTTTCTACGCTGCAATACTGCAAAAACGTGTATTCCTCGATTCCCTGATAGACATTCATTAAAATTCAGGGAAATCTCTGTTGGACAAAATGAAATCAATGATCACTACTTGTTATGTCCCTATTGATGCGCGAAGTCTGCTCTGAAAATCTTATATTTTGAAATTGCGATTTAAAAATTAATTCCGCAATTCCGATACTGAAGCTTGCTATCTTTTTGTCAGTGCAAATAAGATAATTATACCAAAAAGTAAACACGTCTTTATTTATATCAAATTTAAATTGTGTCAATTGAATTACTTGTGCAGGAAAGGCAGTTACAACATGTTTTGATTTTAGTTTTGTCTTCGAATAAAGAGTGAGTTTTTGTACTTACTAAACATACCTTTATTGTACTCTAATTTATGAGTTACATAGATTACAATACTTGTCAATCATTACCTAGAGAAGTGAGAGAGACGTTAATAAACACATGACTGCATTTCGTAAATATATTGATCAACGCACACCTGCTATACTAAACAAAAGTCAACAGGTAAACAGAGTTAACAGAAGTGTGTGTGTAAATTGAACAGGTCGAGAACTCTAGATTTTCTTACGTCAGAATATATTTGCATAGTAATTTCCAAAACACAAGGCCAATATGGCCTTGAAAAACTGACCAATAGACTCAATGAACTACAATGCATTGTGGGCTACTACGAGTACACTACTGCCTTTAAAAAACACATGGAATTAGTGGGAAAACAGTCAACTAATATATGGGGCCTAATATATTGTCTGGGACTCTCATTACCAATGATTTTATTCTGCAAATATATTTAATGTAAAATATATAACGTAATCTTCAATTTGCATGCTCAGATTAAAAAAAATATTGTTTACTGGCTTCACGATTCGACTTTCTTTTTCGCCTTGCAAAAGTAGTTGAACCGGTATTTTGTGCATTGTTATGAATTGAACCTGCATTAATTTCACGAAATATCTAATGTAGTGGCCACTGACCAGTAAGAAAATAATTTGAGCTCTTTTAAACCTGTATCATGTCATTCCAAGATCTTTTCTGCCTAGAAAAACAAGAAAACTTTCATTGAAACACTTCTTTCTGTACTGAATGTGTATTTGTTTTTTATCAGGACCTGAACTAAAAGTAAGAACATCATAAGATTCAGTATGCTAAAAATAAGTGTTATGAAAGCGACAGGGGCGGATACAGCCATTTAAAAAAAGGGGGTCCTAACCCTGGACAAAAGGGGAGGGGTTCCAACTACTGTCCCCATCCAAATGCACTGATCGTCCAAAAAAGGGGGTCCTTCCCCGGGAACCCCCGCTCCCTGGATGCGCCAATGAGCGGGTACGGTATATATCACAATACATTTGTTAGATAGTTTCATCCATCGATAATATCCGTTTGTTGCTGATTTTATCACAAAATATACCTCAGAGGTTTTTTATCGTTCGGCTGCTGTCCTGTTGACATATGTAAAATATCTCCGACATTAAAAGTCGCTGGATCATAGTTGGTGCCGTATTACCTTTTTTTTCTTTTCTAAAACGTGCTTTGGATATAGAAATAAGAAGATGAGGTATGAGTGCCAAATGAGACATCTTTCCAACAAAGACATAATTTAGTAAAGTAAGCAGTCATAGGGTAAATCCTGGAAAGTAAGCTATAAATGACCCAAAAGTTACACGTGTAAAACAATCCAGAAAAAAAAACACAAAAAAAAACCCAAAATAAACGGCCCGATTAAATATATAAAAGGAGAAGAAATCTATCCCATACAATATATATATATTGTATAGGAGCCTGTATTTCAGTGGTTGTTGTTTGTTTATGTGTTACATATTTGTTTTTCGTTCTTTTTTTTTATATAAATAAGGCCGCTAGTTTTTCTCGTTTGAATTGTTTTACATTGTCATATTGGGGCCTTTTATAGCTGACTATGCGGTATAGGCTTTGCTCATTGTTGAAGGCCGTACGATGATTTCTAATGGTAATGTCTGTGTCATTTTGGTCTCTTGTGGGCAGCTGTCTCATTGGCATCATATCTCATCTTCTTTTTTATTATAGATCCAACGCTGCAATTTTCACAAAACATATCAAATTTTCCGACTTGTCGCACATACATATGGATAACATCATTACAGCTTTTTTCCTAATGCATGTAGAGCAAAACTTTGGTTACCTTGCTTGCTTTGTTTGTATATTGTACAAAATATAAAATATACAAGTTAAACTATGCCTATATATATATTGTTAAAAGATGTCAGTCTTATTTTCAAAGCTTGTATAAACAACTATACAAACAAAGCAAGCAAGTCAACCAAAGTTTTACTTTGCAGGTTTAAGAAATCAGCTGTAATGATTTTATTCAGTTTGGCAAATGTCCGGGGCCCGTTAAAAAACGAACAAACTGAAACAACAGTTGCTGACTTCACTACCTTCAAAACAAAGGGAACAGTTTGGAAGTCCCATGAACTGAAATGTGACAAAAATAAATACTTATTGATTTTGTTAACACTGCCATGTATGTAAATATTTCTTCGCCTATTTTACGAACACAAAATTCAAGGATCACACATTTGCCTTTAATTATCTATACGAAAATTGCTGTACTCGTGAATATAAGCACCGGCTGTTCTCGACGGCTTACTTTACACTAGTAAGTTTGTCTCATGGGTAATTGTCTTTCTTCGCTGTTGTTTAGTTGCTGTCTGGTGGACAAATACATGAAATCTCTGTGCCATCATCAAACATGTTAATGGCTATATATGGCGTAATTCAAACCCTTTTTCTTCGCATAGAAACAACTCTTCGTTAATCTGAGCATGGATGTAATACTTTATATCACGAACTATAAATGAGGATAAACAAAATGAAAAACTAAGCGAAATTGTGAATCCCGCATTGCACGAAAAAATGTGTTGTATTTCAGTAAATTACACGTGTTCTTGATTGTAAACACGTAGTAGTCCGTCATTCATTGTGACTCATTTAGTGGATTGGTCAAAAACATAGGTAAAAATAAATTTGCTCACATGTAAATAAACAATTACATGTGCGAGAACATAAGTATGCTAATTTATGCATTTCCATATTATAAGGTAGTGGTCCCGACCTGTTGAACACTTTCAAAGCTTCGGCGGTTTATCTTTACTTATTGTTATTTCATTGATTGTTGCAAAATGGTTTTAGATTTTAAAAGAATATTATTGAGCAAATTTGGAGAGGAATTTATGACTCTTGGGTCGTGTATACACGTACATATTACCCTGAGAGGACATATAGAGAATATATAGTGTATTCATGTTTATTGAAACAAGAAATGCTTGGTGTTCCGAAATGGAAGGACAAAACTAACAGAAGAAGAAGAAGAAAGACCAAGCAATTCAAATTGCAAGCATCATTTGTATTTTTGAAAATGAACTGTTCATGCATTATTTTCAGAAAGATAGGACTGTCTGAAATTGTTGTCGTGTGATTTTATTAAACGTTAAAATTAAAAAGTTAAATTTTTTTTTAACCCCGCTGTATTTTTGCGACTTTTCCAATTAAGAAGCCTCTTTTGTATGATTTTTTATTTTAACTTTTGTGTATATTTGGGAGTAAAGAATGACATCCACTGAATATCAATAAACTAGTATACATTTTGTTAAGGGGCCAGCTGAAGCACAGGCGCTGTCAGGCGCGTGTTTCTCGCTGCATCAAAGACGCACTGGTGGATTCGGAGGTTGTCTGCTCTTTGGTCTGGTTGTTGTCTCTTTGACGCCCATTTTCCATTTCTAATCTCAATTTTACTTTTATAGCGATTCACTTTGGATTTTTTTTTCATTCTTGAAATAAGAATGTATTTGACTTAAGAAGGAGCAGATTACCAGACATGGAAATAACTTATGCTATTCAGAAGACCAAAAAGAAGAGGAGAGTATTCCATCTTTTTTTTGCGGAGTGTCTATTCGTACGGCTTGCCGGACGATTAGTTGAAACTCTCTATTTCTCCGGCCTTCTGTTTGTGGATGCGCAAATCTTCACTATCAATAAAAATGTCATGTGACACTGAAAGTGTCCCCGATCTGTGTCGGATTACAAACGCGCGTATGCAATGGACATTTAAGAATTTGGAGATCGTGATTTACATTTTAAGATGTCTTAAAGAAAACCCAAGAACCATGTGATCGCTTAAAAACGTTTATGTATTAGTGACTACAGAACTATAGCGTATAAAGTATACATGTAAACTGAAAGGAATAAACCTGACAACTGAAATTTCTCATTATTCCATGGAGGAAAAATTCAATTCGGATAATAACTAAATCTAATATGCTTGGATGCTTTATTTTTTTTATGTTCTACTACAACGGAGGTCTATGAACATGCACTGATATACCTTGACTCGGAATATTATACCAAGGTTGGGGTAACCCCCCTTTTTTTTCCTTTTTGTAAAACTTAATACATTATTTTCTGCTTTTTTTTCTTTTGAAACTACAATCTTACTTTTGGGGACGGTTGCACATTCCAATCGTTTTCTCTTGTTTTCTGAGATAAAAAGCCCCGAGCATTCTAAATTAAATAAAAACAAATCGTGTCTAAAAATCATTTGACGATCTGATTTGAACCAAACTTCAAGAAAACAAAAAAATCAGAATTTTCTTTTGAAATCATAGATGTATATTGAAGCCAATTATCAGTGGTCAGACTCTTGACCTTACGTGAAATCAAGGAATTGTATATATAATAGGTAGAACAAATAAACAGATTAGTCTTTTTTCGCCTTTAGAATAAAACAAATCTAAATTGTAGTGTATGCATTTGCATTTTGATTTGTTTTAGTGAATGAATAGAAATATTTTGCACAATTATTTGCCAAGTCTTAAAGGGAAACTTCGCAAAAAAATCAAAAATTGATATTATGTCCATTCTGTATAAAAATGCTCAAATTTATAGATATTAAAGTTTTATAACGCTAAATAAGAGATCACCATCGATTTTCAATTTTGAGTATCAGTTCTCTACTCTCCGCCATCTTGTCACCTTCTCCGATGAAAAATCACGATATGTCAATAAACCACAAAGGAACAAAACTACAGTAAACGATGTAGTCGTAATTGCGTGTCGATATCTTGTCAATCGTACGGTTGTTTTATCTGACTGACTAACTTGATACGGAAAATGGTCTTATATTTTTAAATAACCATATAGTCTGTTATTTTTAAACTGATAATATTGTAATTAGTTAAAAAGTCAAAGTTCAAATCATAAAATGATAAATAAGTGTTCCGTGGAAATTGTTTTCGAAAATCTAATTCGTTCATAATTCTTTCAAGTAATAAACTTTATTTAAATAAATTCGGATCTTCCCTCATCTGATCACCAGCATGGCTAAAGGTATTACTCCCAAAGGTATTGGAAGGGGTGTAAGGTGACACGTCCAGGTATTCAATCGATTTCCTGTCCGGCGGGCTTGCAAGTTCATGCATCGTTTCACTTCTGTAGGTATTGATCAGTGAACACGACCGTTACTTATAACTTTCCATTTTGAACTATCAGGTGCATGTATAATATACATTTTTGTCTTGCGTGTCCGAAAGTGATATAATATACTAGTCATTACTGAACTCATACGCTTGTTTATAAATAACATTTCTGGTGTAAAGAATATTATTTATAAAAAAAAAATAATACAAAAAAAAATAATTGAAGAAATACAAATCTATTTACATATTTTTCCAAGGGTTAATTTGGGAAAATGTAATATATACTCGTTGTCAATAGTTTAGGACAGATTGAAACATACCAGAATTATTGATCTAAAAAAATGTGCGCACTTGTCGACGATTCGTGTATACATACGCCTGGTAGAAAGTTACGGAACTATAGTCAGTAGCGCTATTTAAAATATGTATACATGTATACATTGAACATAAGAAAGAAACATACATTTTGTGTAAATTGTGGTAAAAGTTTTGTAAATAGACTAGTCCACGTATGCCAACAGTATGTAATCAACGAATTCGATAGACTATTGTATACCAAAAGAAGAAGAAGAAAAAAAAGAAACAATTTGATTTAAATACAGGTCAATTTATAACTTGCTTTGGTTCATCGAAGTTAAGAACATAGTAAACTCACAGATTTATATATCAATTAAATTGTTCTCGAATAAAGGACGAAATTCGTCATCATCACAATTGTTCCAACATTCATGTAAAATATATGCAACTGGACGTACACTAATAATCCCCAAGGAATGTGAATATTTTCTAGGAAAACTATTGAGTATCAATTTCGGGATTTATTTTCTTTCTTGATATTCAATGACAGCAATTTAAAGAATAAACTGCTTGTCGGATATTTGTCCGCTTTAGGGGTATTCTTGCAAGTTGAACAGACTTATAATAACATTCAAAAATAGGGAAAGATAACATTAAATTCGTTGTCTTTTAATTTTAAACATCGTTGATCAAATAGTTATTTAAGTATATATATACGTTGGGGAAGACGATTATTATAGTTGTCTCAGATTTTAATAAGGACGTTCCCGATTATGAATAAATTTGGTTGACGTTTATCACACTTGAAAAGAATATCTATTCGTAATTTTTCGATTCCATTACAAAAATATTTTTTTCTTTATTCGTACATATTATATTCCGCTTCGGTAGAGTTATCTTCAGATAGTTTCATATATTAATTAATACATGGCTTTCAAAAGTCTAAATGTAAGTGTTCTCGTACATTTTTTCGCCTAATAAAGACAAATAAAAATGATTTAGTAAAGCTATTTCTAATTTCTAAGTCCCCCCTTTTTATGAGACATAAATCAAGGACAAGACTTGTATATCATTTCATTCTGACATATGAATTAAGTTTCCCGTCTTTAACCGAAAATTGTGTATTTCTTAGTAAATTAACTTATTTGAATTCAAATAAATAATAGCACCAAATATAATTAAATAATTCCACGGCGACCAATTTTTATTTGTCACCAACTTGAATATGTATTTTTAATGTGTGTATTAAATGCTACCACTGATCCGAATAGACAGTCACACCTGGCAAGGTGTGCCCTAGAGGCGTGGTTAAATACCGAAGTGCAAATAACAATTTACCTTTCAACAAGCCATCTACGAGTATTGCCACAGAACCGCGAATACACACATCGTATAAACCTAGCCATAGCAGAGATAGTAAAAGGTCAATAATAGTACACCAACATATTGTCTTTACAGATTATTGTACTTTAATTTGTTCACCTTATCAGTCCGAAAATGCATTTATTAAAAATAAATTTATAACTTTTTGTGTTGTCTACAAAAATAATTCGAATATATACGTTTAACATAGATAATTTATCTCACGAATGAGTACAATTGAACGTCTGTGCGTTTTATCTTCTTATTATCGGATGGTTATTAGATAAAGCATAAGTCATCGGCGCGCTTACGATTACGTTAAAATATGATTAAAAACCAAGACTTTTAATGATTGTATTTTAAATCCCGGCATGCAAAAATCAGGAGAAAACGTCACGACCTACAGGAAGTAGTTGATATTTTTTCATTAATTATTGAATTTCTCCTTTATTACTGCACATATAGCGATAAAACTTTGTGAATATATATATTATGTCATAATGAACATATTTAAACCATAAGTAAAAAATCGTGAATTTTCCCTTTAAGTAACTAATTCAAAAGTGTACTTGCTGCATAGATGTTGATATATACGATTTAGACAATATTTCTCATAACTACTCAGCATTTATTTATCTCCTTAAATCACGATGTTATATCTTCAGCATTATAATTTTGGCCGGACTAAAAATACAGTAAAAATGCTACTTGTCCAGCTATAGTCACTGCTCTTTTTTGTTAATTGTAAATAATGTTTTCAAATGAATTATTTTAAAATTATTTTAACGTGAATTGGCTCGAGAACCGTTAATAGAAAACGTATAAGAGGGTATGAATGAGTTTACCACAGAATACAGGATGGACAACAGATGGAAATTTCCTATACCCATGCCAGCTAGTGTAAGTAGCAAAACTTACGTACTAGATTTTTCATAACGTGTAGACGTTGGTTTTCCCGTTTGAATGGTTTTACACTAGTAATTTTGGGGCCCTTTATAGCTTGTTGTTCGGTGTGAGCCAAGGCTCCGTGTTGAAGGCCGTACTTTAACCTATAATGGTTTACTTTTTAAATTGTTATTTGGATGGAGAGTTGTCTCATTGGCACTCACACCACATCTTCCTATATCTATGAGGGTCTGAATGGGGTTTAAAGAATGAAAAAAGTGTAGAATAGAAGGGCGAAAAAAGTAGACTTAAAATGACTTGTCAAGGTGATGTATGTTCTACCCGCTCAGTAATGGAAGAAGTCTAGATAGTTTTCAAGTTCATCAAATCAAGCAACGTTTCACTAAAATTGATGAGAATATTAAAAAAAAATACTCTTATTTTTAGAGGGTTGAATATTCAGCGTACAATGTTGAAGTCAGGTTAAAAGCTGTGAATGACATAAGATCGTAAATTGGTTTTAACTCGTTAATAAATTTACATTTTTGGCACCGAAATACAGTATCAAGTATTGTATAGGATGTATGCCATAATAATGTTATAGTAGTCCCAATAAAGTGAAAAAGTTCGAAGATACTTTTTGTTGAGCAATTATAAACTGAGATTTATCTCTTTTTTGAAAAGTTTTTTTTAAATGCTTTTTTCTAACGTATATTTTTGTTTTTTACCTAACTTGACCAACGTTCAAAAACTTGTCTTCTTGTAACCAACATGGCTTAATACCATGACGTAATTACCAGGGTATTGTAAAAGTGACATATTCGGGTATTCTAACGGTCGACTTCCTATCAGACTTATTTAACTCAATACGCAATGAACATGGTCAATGAATCACGTGCGTGATCTGGAGTGGACCAGGTGTGCACAGGTAAAATTTACAAAATATACCATACCAGTTTAAAACTGTACGTGATGTACGGCCTGTGTACAAAATTAAACAAAATTTAAGAGTGGTTATAAGAATATAGACCAAATCCCCATGTTATCTAATTTCAATTTTACTTTCATTTATATCTCAGCACCTGTTATTACGTTTTATATACATTTTTTGGTCCCGTTATTTTTTAATCAGTTCGTTCCGTTAATACCCTCACATATGCGACTTCCGAAAACAGTGCTATATTTCAAAATGAAGTTTTTTTTATAATAGTTTATTTATTTTACATGTGGAAAAAACTTAGCAAACTTCGGACTAAACAAGTGCAAAAAATATACTGTGCAAGTTTGCTTTCGTCTAACAAGATAAGAGAACTGAAGAAAAAAAAAACTGTCATACAAAAAAAAGCACGCTCAAATCAAAAGAGAGAAAAATAAGTAAGTAAAAGTAAACTGAATCCAGAAAACTTAAATTAATGTATTTTATTGTATAGCTCCTTCCTTTATCCAAATGATATCAGATAATTCAAATTATTTCGTAAGATTAACCTTTCCGATCTCAGTAATATTTATTATAGTAGTATCAGCTAAAATCTAATGCCAAACGCTAGTAAGTAAAAATAATATACAGGTACACCTTTTATTTGGTCATGGCTTTCAAGTGTCAAAATATAAGTGTTCCCGTACATATTTTGCTTATATAGGACAATTAAAATGCTTTTGTGAAACTAGAGTTATATTTTCCCTTTTTATAAAACATATATAAATGATAAAAGTGTCCCCCCAAAAGGTGACTAGGGGAATAGAAATACGGTCACTTGGTCTTCTCTTGACCGGCAGTATGACCCTTGCCGAAGTGGGACGTCCGTTTGGCTGTGTGGGATGTATCAAGTTTGCAGTCACGTCCGGTCAGAATGAGGAAGTCAAATCTAATGCCTCGTGTAAAGAGAGTGCCACGCTCGTTGCACGTAAAGAACCCTTGCAACAACTCTTTGAGTGGTCCGTATATAGGTGCCCTGTTGCAAGGCAAAATTTCTGTCCCTATCCAATATACCCTCATTTTTCATTGGCAGTCCAAATTTCCCTGATCATCATCCCAGATTTTGACTATTGAACGTGTAGCTTTATATTAGTTGTTACATAAATATCGATAGCATCTACGTTGTCGCTACGTAGCAGCTACAATATTGAACTCAACCCTGGTCTCGTCCTGAATATGCATGAAAAATTTGCCACTGGACGTTATGCAACCAACAATAAGTCATTGTATATCATATCATTCCGACAACTAAATAGAGTTTAACCGGTTCATTTCTTAGTTTTGAAACTTATTTAAATTCGAATAAAATAAAAATAATAGCACCAAATATAAATAAATAAATCCACGGCGACTCACTTGTGTCTGTCAACACCTTCAAAATGTATTTTAAATTTGTGTATAAAACGCGACCTCCTGTCATATAATCCGTGTTATTAAATAGAGCATTATTTTATGTAATTGTTTATATATTCTCTGTAACTATGTAACTTGTAGTTTATGAGAAATAAAATTCATTCATTCATTCATTAGTCATCGGCGCGCTTACGATTACGTCAAAAAAATGTTTAAAAACCAAGACTTTTTTAAATGATTGTATTGTAAATTCCAGAAGGCAAAAACCAGGAGAAAACGTCACGACCTACAGGACCCAGTTGTTCAGTCAATTACGTAACGTTCACAACTTTTAATTTTTAAATTTATAGAAAATATAGAAAAGTAATATTACTTAATTGTTTGAATTCAGTATCAACATATTTTAAAAACGCTCAGTAAGAACAAGGTGGTTTAAAATAATCAGATATCTCTCTGTCAGAGTCTCATGCACTGATTATCTAAGTTAACCATTTGAGAATACACCAATACCTTGAAATTTCTTTACACAAGGACACCTGTGGGACCGTGATGACATGTTTATTAGAGTACATCCGAGGTATAACCTTGCAGGCTTTTTTTTCTAGAAAGGTTCACATAATGTCTCTGATAGGCTAGTCTACATATATAAAACGAGAGAGCATAGTGTTATATAACGAAAACAGCTGGGAAAATAAAGTAGCGGATTTAAGGGGTTTATGTTGCTAACATAATTGTAAGTTTTAGCAGGTCGGCTAGAGTTACGCAAGTTTTCGATATTCATCTGATCATGTCGCACTTGCAACGTATTCAGCGAGTGCAACGTACTGTCGATATTCGAAACTGCGAGTTAACTCACTTGAGGTGAATCATTTCGGGGCCACTTTGTATAAAAAATTATTTTATCATTTCTAGTCTGTGTTTGGCATTAAAATTTTGTAACAACAATTTAGTTCAGCTTCAGAAGTAAGATAAAAAGCTGTTAGTTTTCTTGTTTGAATTTATTCATATTTTTCGGGTTCGGTTCACCAATGTACATAGGGCCTTTTAAAGTTCACTGTAGAATATGGGTTTGTCTTCAAGATAGACTTACAATTAAAAGATCGGAGCTAAATTTTATTTCATTTCTGTTGGCATAGGACATGATTTTTAAAGGCCCAACTAAAATTTTACAAGCCTGATCTGGTTCTGTGTTTGGTTAGTGTTAAGAAGTATCCAAAGGATTTGAATTTGGGTGGTTAGTTATCTCATTGCCAATCATGCCACATCTCCTTATTTTTAAATGTGCTTTAAGTAATGCTTCAGTCGAGTTCATCGTTTTAAAACAACTTTGAATAGTATTTTGCATATATTTCAATATGTTTTACCTATATTTATTTATTCTTATATATATGATATATGCTGTTCACTTTGTTATTTACCTGCATTATTTCTGTTAATGATTAACAGAAATAATCATTAACAGAAATAATGCAGGTAAATAACAAAGCGAACAGCATTTATATCACACAGATTAAAGACACCAATTGCAAGGAAGCATAAGCTGTTTATATAAATTAACCTTCTATTGATTTGTACTATAAGCAAAGATGTAGCAAGTTTTGTTGTTCAGGTCAAAAAGGGGGAAAGGAAAGGAATTCACAAATGAAACTCATCAGGGACTTAAAGAGAGGAAACAACTAATAGAAATCCACATTAAAAAACATCTAATTCGTGTATATATCTTATTGTTATAGATAATGAAGCTTACTGTTCGGTGTGAGCCAAGGCTCTGTGATAAAGGCCGTTCTTTAACCTATAATGGTTGACTTTAATAAATTGTTATCTTGATGGAGAGTAGTCACACCACATCTTCCTAAATCTTTATCCAACTGACAGTTACTAAGAAATACTGGGGAAATTGACTCGGTAGGCAACAGAGTCCTTGTTGAAAATGTTATGTCGGCAAACGTGTACAGCACTGGGTTGATCCAGGAATACTATAGCAAGTAGTTGTATTTTTCCACGGTTTACTGGTGTATATTATAAACAATTGAAGATGTGGTATGTGTGCAAATTAGTCAAACTGTCCAAGACAAAATGTAGTTTTAGTGGTCAATTATAGGTTACAGTACTGTCGTCAATAGGACTAACATGGCCCAGCTAGACCATTCTAAACTATACAAAGAGGCAAACCCATATCCAACGGTCAAATGTATATAGAGATTCTTACATAGTTACTCGTGGATTATCGGATTTATCCAATCGAGATACTTAAATTATCAATTTTAAAGTCCGAGCCGCCTCGGCGAAATTTTATAATTTAACTATGGAGATTGGATAAATCCGATAATCCACGAGTAACTATGTAAGAATCTGTTTCTTTAATGATTAAAAAGACATTTTCTTTTTTTGTTAACCGAAAATCCCCTTCGAGTGCCTTTCACATTGCACAATGATGTCAATTTCATTAACACCTGTTTCATATTTTGATTAATCCACTTAGCTAAAAAGGTCATGACCCTTAAAATCATCCAAATTGAATGATCTTTTGAGATCACCAGCAACCACACGTTGATTAAATTTTTTTATACAATGGGTTCGGAAAGGGATAAATTTTCTTTAGAGTTACAGAAATAAATATATACATCTCCATGCCTTATATATCAAGTACTGTAGTACGCCGCTAGATTAAAACTGACTGATGATTGCCAATGAGACAACTATCCACAAGAGACCAAAATGACAGACATTAACATTTAAAGGTCACCTTCAACAATGAGCATAGCCCATACCGCAGAGTCGGCTATAAAAGGCCCTGATAAGACAATGTAAAACAATTCAAACGAGAAAACTAACAACCTTAGGCAGCAACCATTTGATTTGGGGGGGGGGGGGGGGGCCTTTGGATTTTTTTTCTGAACAATTATTTTTTTCGCCTTTTGGGAAAAAAAGAACCAATCTATTTCTTTGGCGACATGTCGAAAACATTTTTTTCTTTCAATTTTAGCCTATATATAGTGGCAGCTTTTTTTCCAAAAAATCCATAGCACCACGGTCCCCCGCCCTCCCCCGAAAATCAAATGGTTGCTGCCTTATTTATGTAAAAAAAATATTTTTTTGTTATCATGAAACAGTAAAATGAATTTCGGGAGTTGGACAATGACATATTTTCTGCCTTATTGATCACAAGCAAGCTAGGTGTATGTCAATGCAGGGGATCGTCCATTGTGCAATATTAACGTGCACTTGCGTAGTCAGTATGGAATTGTGTTTATTCTACATCTAGATGAGACAATTGATCAAAATTGAGTTAAATTCATAATAAAGAAATAAATTAGTTTATATATCTGACAATTAACTAATACAAACAAATAAGCACAATGATATGTAAATTAAACTCACAACAAAAACAATAAAAAATAACAAAACAAACATGAACTTTTCTTTGGTAAAATACGGAACACTGATATACGGTGCAACTTCTAACTTCCAACAATTTGAAGCTACCCTGTTAAAAATCAGTTCAAAATTGAGGGAGGGTAGGAGGGGACCTGATCCCGAAATCCCGAGCTTGAAAACACGAAATCCCGGGCTCAAAAACACGAAATTCGAGAAAAGAATTCCCGGATCCCGAAATCCCGAGCTTAAAAACACCGGATCCCGGAGTCCCGATAAAAGTCCTATCCCCCCTCAAAACTCGATGTTAAATACGATAACTGTTGCAGGAAGAATAATAGTGTGTGGCAAGGAGCATGCTCACAATCAGTAATTAAATACTGAGCACACAATGTTGATATTTAACACAGTGTACAAGCGGACAGTGACACAAAACGGAAGTTGCTGATCTGTCCGACGGCGATCGGCTCGTTGTTTTTCAAAAAAATATAGAATATCAACACAAAGTGTCCCATAATGGATTGTTCAGCAGCTCAAGGTAAGTGAATAACTACAATAATGTATTTTTGACCATTTAAAGCTTATTTTATGCTTTTAGCATCAACCGTCTTTTTAAAATAACTCCTGATCATGAAGAGGGGTCAAAATTTTGCGATTTTTCGAGTCATAAATCTTAACAAAACTCCGAAAATTCAAACATTTTCAAGATTTTTAATCGATACATAGTTGAATAATCATATTCCGCATACACACACAAAAGTTTGGTTCATTTTTTTTTATTATATCGTCACAATTGAATCTTTTCTATTCAAAGTGTACTGTCCGCCTCGTTGCCACCGTATGTTTTCATACTGTCCGATTCGTTGGTCATATTCATGATCGATATCTTAAGCAAAAGTAAGATTGAAACATGCAATTTATCCACATTCATGACCGATTTCCTAGGAAATATCAACATTTATAAAATGTTACTGATTATTACATATAAAAAGCATTGTTAATGCATGCACATGAAAATTTAATATACGTTTCTCTAGTTTGTTTTAGGAAAATGGGGCACGTAGGTGATTTTTATGGTATATTTATTCATACATTCATGTGGAACATTGTTATTTTTATCACTCAAAAACATAAATAGGGGTAATAACTTTTCATGAAAAATACAACCATGCAACAAAAGTTATTTCTAGGCCTTTTATAGCTGACTATGCGGTATGGGCTTTGCTCATCGTTGAAGGCCGTACGGTGACCTATAGTTGTTCATTTCTGTGTCATTTAATTTGTTCTCTTGTTTAGAGTTGTCTCATTGGCAATTACACCAAATCTTCTTTTTTATATTTATAAACGTTTGACACAGAAAATCAAAACAATAGTTTCTTACACCCAGTTTGCGTCTTATTTCACCAATAATCAAACAAATCTCATGGCTTGGAATTCAAGTCAAAAAGAATCAATTGAAAAGTTACGGTGTACTTGAATGGTCCATGAGTTTGTTTTCCTATTGCCTTAGTAGAGGTAAGAATACTTATATACACACATTTAACATGAAGTATGCGGTGAAGCCTTTCTTGTTAAATTTTTTATCATAACTTGCATTTATTCTGTATGAGTTATTATTCAATTCTTATATGTACAAATCATCGATTAAATAAATTAATATGAATACATTCACGTTACTTAATACATGTATTTGTAATCGCTTAGGCAGTTGCGGATCCAGGCGCTCGGGGGTCCGGGGTTGGGAACCCTAGTTAGAATCTAACAACAAGGTCCGCAAACGATGAATACGAGCAGCAGACATGAGTAAAGGTTCTGGAAGAGTGACCAATGTCCCCCTTTAATTGACACGAGATCCAAGCTGAATATATAATCTATAAATATTTTCCATATATAATCATAGACAGTATCTGTGTTGAATAAAGTTTAAATGTGGATAAATTGCATGTTTCAATCTTACTTTTGCTTAAGATATCGATCATGAATATGACCAACGAATCGGACAGTATGAAAACATACGGTGGCAACGAGGCGGACAGTACACTTTGAATAGAAAAGATTCAATTGTGACAATATAATAAAAAAAAATGAACCAACTTTTGTGTGTGTATGCGGAATATGATTATTCAACTATGTATCGATTAAAAATCTTGAAAATGTTTGAATTTTCGGAGTTTTGTTAAGATTTATGACTCGAAAAATCGCAAAATTTTGACCCCTCTTCATGATCAGGAGTTATTTTAAAAAGACGGTTGATGCTAAAAGCATAAAATAAGCTTTAAATGGTCAAAAATACATCATTGTAGTTATTCACTTACCTTGAGCTGCTGAACAATCCATTATGGGACACTTTGTGTTGATATTCTATATTTTTTTGAAAAACAACGAGCCGATCGCCGTCGGACAGATCAGCAACTTCCGTTTTGTGTCACTGTCCGCTTGTACACTGTGTTTAAATAGACTCCAATCAACAATTTTGAAATAAATTTTATTTTTTCTGAATCACCAATTTAAATATATATTCTGTGTTCCGTATTTATTTCCATTTGCTTATTGACTTGCCGAATATAATTGGGGGAGAACTCTTTCAAGAGAGGGTTGGTGGGGTTCTGATACCGAAATCCTGGGCTTTAAAACATAAGATCCCAAAGTCCAGAATTGAAAGAAATTTAAATCCCGACATCTCGAAACTCGTAATAAAAAGAATTCCCGGACCCCGAAAGGATCACCCACAAAATCATTAGCTTAAATTAAAACGATCGATCCCGACGTTCCAAAAAAATTCCTGCCCACTCTTTCAAAAGATAAAAAGAATACATGTTAAAATTAAGTTAGTAAAATTGGTAACATGGAAGTAAAATTTAAATATGTTAATCAACTGAGACAAATCATTAACGAAACAAATAGCCAGGCACATGATTTTATTACTTTTAAAATATCTATTTCACTATATAAGCTAAGTACGTTTACAATTGAGATTGTTATGTCACCACAAAGAATTTTATAAATTCGTTCTTTAAATCGACAGCTGTAGGGTATTGCGCCAGATAATCATGTGATGTAATTAAAATATTGAATTTATTCATGAAAATTTTATGTCATCATAAAAATGATAAGTATTACGTGCCTGTTAAGTGTGTTCATACCAATTGATTTACCTGTAATCAAGAAAACTTTTATAGTTAAGAAATTAAAGGTCACAATTATGATATAAATGAATGTCATGTTTAATGAGATAAATACAATTACAGTTAATCGGAATTCCTTTTAAAATAAAATATTTAATCTATCAACTCTCTAGCACAACTCACTCTGTTAATAGTTTCCCAATACTGTTTCACAAATGATTAACTGAGACATATTTACTGGATTCGTTTAATTTTGATTTTTGATTGACAAGTGACAACAATAGCAATAAAACTTAAAGAAAAACACATTTGCAGATTTTTTTGTGTAAACTAATTAAGATATTAATTAATATATCACACATATTTAGAGCCTGTAGCAACGATTTCCGTATTTTACATTTTTAATCTTTATATATTAAATTCAAGTGGGACTGTGAATTTAGTTGCATTAATATGACATGTATGTATGTAAAATAACTGAAACATTTAACTACTGATGTTATTAATACAACATAAATTAAATACACGCTATCGATAGCGCAATTTATTAAAGGGACATCGTTATCTGAGAGTATGAGAGTGATAACGATAAACAGCTAAAACGCCGGACGAAATTATAAAGATAAAGAAGAACGGTTAAAATTAAGGAAAACATCTAATACGCCGTAAAACATCCAATTTTGTGTAAAACATCTATGATTAAGGATTGCTGGTTATCTTTTAACCATAGTCCATAATTTTAGATGTTTTCTGGGTTTCTAACCAATAAGCAGGCGAGTTAACCAAATGGCTTTCCTAGTGTTAGGACCCAACAGATTAGGAATTAGGGGCCAAAAAGGGACCCAAATAAGCATTTTTCTTGGTTTTCGCACTATAATGTTAGTATAAGTAAATACAAATCTATGAAATTTAAACACAAGGCTTATGACGATAAAAGGAAGGTTGGTATTGATTTTGGGAGTTTTGGTCCCAACAGTTTAGGAAAAAGGGGCCCAAAGGGTCCAAAATTAAACTTTGTTTGATTTCATCAAAATTAAATAATTGGGGTTCTTTGATATGCCGAATCTAACTGTATATGTAGATTCTCAACTTTTGGTCCCGTTTTCAAATTGGTCTACATTAAGGTCCAAAGGGTCCAAAATTAAACTTAGTTTGATTTTGACAAAAAATGAATCGGTTGGGTTCTTTGATATGTTGAATCTAAAAATGTACTTAGATTCTTGATTATTGAAGTTTTTTTGGTCCAGTTTTCAAATTGGTCTACATTAAGGTCCAAAGGGTCCAAAATTAAACTTTGTTTGATTTCATCAAAAATTGAATCCTTGGGGTTCTTTGATATGCCAAATCTAACTGTGTATGTAGATTCTTCATTTTTGGTCCTGTTTTCAAATTTCAAATTCTACATTAAAGTCCAAAGGGTCCAAAATTAAACTAAGTTTGATTTTAACAAAAATTGAATTCTTGGGCCTCTTTGATATGCTGAATCTAAACATGTACTTAGATTTTTGATTATGGGCCCAGTTTTCAAGTTGGTCCAAATCAGGATCTAAAATTATTATATTAAGTATTGTGCAATAGCAAGTCTTTTCAATTGCACAGTATTGTGCAATGGCAAGAAATGTCTAATTGCACAATATTGTGAAATAGCAAATTTTTTTTTAATTAGAGTTATCTTTCTTTGTCCAGAATAGTAAGCAAGAAATATCCTATTTGTGCAATAGCAAGAATTTTTTTTAATTGGAGTTATCTTTCTTTGTCCAGAATCAACTTAAATCTTTGTTATATACAATATACAATGTATATACACTTTTTACTACCAACTGATAAATTTAAATAATCTTTACCATTCAGTGATAACAAGCAGTTTTTTTACA
Organism: Mytilus edulis; assembly: GCF_963676685.1. NCBI lineage: Eukaryota > Metazoa > Mollusca > Bivalvia > Mytilida > Mytilidae > Mytilus > Mytilus edulis. Next base: position 60,567,308 of record NC_092353.1, on the reverse strand, counting down.
TCTTAATATTTTATGATGTATTTAAATGAGTAGTTATTGTTGCAAACTCCAGTAGAAATTTGAATTGATATCAGTTTTGAAAAAGGGAAACGGGGATGTGAAAAAAAGGGGGGGGGGTTAAATTTTTCTCATTTCAGATTTCATAAATAAAAAGAAAATTTCTTCAAACATTTTTTTGAGAGGATTAATATTCAACAGCATAGTGATTTGCTCAAAGGCAAAAAAAAACCTTTTAAGTTCATTAGACCACATTCATTCTGTGTCAGAAACCTATGCTGTGTCAACTATTTAATTTTAGATTTAAAAAGTTTG